>NC_079487.1:106735412-107038443 GCF_020520425.1 Spinacia oleracea
ACTCGCCTCTAGTACTTATAATTCTTGATGGGATAAAGGGTTTGATTTATCCTCTTTGTTTAATTGATTGACGGAATTGGGTTCAGATTAAGCTTTCAAATTCGAATATCGAATCAATTCCGGTTAGTTCCCTATTTTCTTTGATTTGTACAATTAATTCAAAGCGATAGTTGTTGTTAATTGAACTAATACTTTAATTTAAATTCTTATTCAATTGTTATTGCGGCTTCAAATTTATTTATGAAAATTCAAGGCGAAAATAGGTTATTTGATCTCAGTTGGGTTATTGAATTTCTACTGTCTGATGTTGTTATTTATTGTCTATTTGCTTGCTCTGTTTATGCTTTTTTTTTGCTTGTTAACTTTTCCCCCCTTTTGATATTGTAACGCCATATCAGCCTTCGAAACGCATGTTATGACGGCTTGCAGGAATGCTAATATTAAGTATTTGAATTAGGATTTTGTTTGAATTTCTACTGTCTGATGTTGTTATGTTATGACGGCTTGCATGCTTGTGATTAGCTCTTCAAGTAAGGAGGAGTTAGGATTTTGTTTTGAATGTAAAGGTAGAATTGAATTGTTATCATCCCTGATTTACTATTTTTACTTATCTGAATGCAATTTAAAATATGTGATAGAATTTGAACGGAAAGTCCCATCTAGAATCCCTTTGTAATGATGCTTATGGAAGAATGGTGTTGCTTGGTATGCTGCGTACGTTGAAACATTTGGTTCGCAATGGAAGCTTGTGTCTTTTGTATAGTATTGGTAAAATTCTAGTATCCTCTGTGCAGTTTGTAATTCTCTTGCTATCTTTATTTAGATTCTTTTTATTCTATATCTCAATGCTAGTATGCAGGACTCCATTTCTTTGGTCTTCTTCTGAATCTACAGTTAGTTAACTGAAAAACAGGATTGCGTTCAACCTAAAATAGGATTGTGTTCAACCTGTTAAGCTTCTAAATTCAGCTAGTGCAGACCTTGAGCGAGTAGTAATTTGATGGACCTCTTTAATGTTCTATATGCTAGTGCTAGAAATCTCTTGTTCCAGATGCATAAAACTAATTTAGGTGTTTGCAGATGTAGACAAATTCAGACTGGTTATTCATTTACAGAGGCAGTCGCCGCTCCCAGTAGTTTATTTGGATTTGATATAGAAAACATATCCGTACCTGTCACATTATCTAGGGAAGGTTATTCATTTACTTCACTCTTTTTTAATCCGCGGTATCTGTTACAAATCTCGTCGACCCCTTTTACACGAATCTTGCTAGCATTTGATCAGTATTTTATGCATACCGTATTTATCTAAAGTCTAAACATTACCATGAAACCTATTGTTTCCTTTCCTACCCTAGAAGTTTAATTTACAAATTAAAGATAGGGGGCGTCTTGGTGATTCAAGACTCCCTCTTCCGTGCTGCTATGATAATAGAATCTCGATGTGTTAGACTAATCTGAACTTCCACAATGTATGTGAAACTGTATACACATGATATATGGAGGCTGAAGCTAAATAATATGTTGAATGACTTTGTACATGAAAGTGAGTGAAAAAACCAATGCTATAGTTGCTTGGTTAAGTATTATGTCCCTTAGTGTGAGTATTGCAGCTTCACTTTTCCCTGCACCTGAAGAGCTATTTTCAGAAAAATAAACATATATAGATGTTATCTCTCATCACATTTCTGATTCTGATTTGGTCATAAACTGATCCGAAGTTTGAGTTTACTTATTCTTTTAAGGAAGCTAATTTGTTACGGAGTATTTATGTAACCGAAATATATTTAGCACACAATTCCTCTACAATTTACTAAGCTAGTTCTTTTGTTGCTTTTCATAAAGCATTAGACCTTGTTATGACAGGGTTGCATGTGTTGATGTAGTGTTTTCGTTCTTTCTGTTGCTAAACCTAGTAGTCTTGCTATAGTTTTGGAACTGGGAGCTCTATGTATTAACTATAGAGTTTTCATTCATATATTTGTATAGTTTTTTCCACACAAGAAAGCATAAAGGCTTATACAAGCTTTTAAAAGTCTCATATAGTCGTATGAGTTCTGCTCTTTGTTTTAGTGTCTCAGGCATGTTGCAGGTTTGATCTTTGTAGATTTCTGCTCAGCTGGTCAGCAGGTTCTGCTCAGGTCAACAGACTTCGTGGTACTCGGTCTCTTGCTGGTATGCAGAGTTGATGAAGTGTTGTAGTAGCTAGTTTGGGTGTTCATGGTGGGCTTGTTCTGGTATGCAATACAAAGGTTGTTTGACTGCTGGTTATGGCTTGTTCTAGTTTAGGTGGAAGTTGGTTAGTTATCTTAATATCAGTTGCAACGCTGCCAGGATAAGTGTCTTTAAAGACAAGCTGACTTTCCTACAAGAACCTGATGTTATATCTGTTAATTTTTACGGGTGAATATTCCTTGTCACTAACTAAAATTCTTTACCTGTATGTGATATGATTTTATTTTTCTTCTTTTGGGAAGCCCTAGCTATAACATAACTATGACTCATATTCTAATAGTATCATCCCTCATGGACATTGAATTTACTGCTCTCTTTTTTAATCTATGATATCTTTTAAGTATCTGTGTGATGCTGGCTTATCTGATTTGTGGTTTTGTTATAGTTGATGAAAGTTTCAGAATTGGCACTCTAAAGAGGGAATGGTTTATGAAGAACAGGCCATGCCAACACATGAGGCACTTCGAAGGTCAACATATATATGAAATGGTATTGTCTTTAAAAGGGTGAGTAAGGGTCATGCTACAAACACGGGTGGCCAATATGGCTATGTGCCAGATTCAGATAATTTAGATGCTATTAGTTCTCAGAGCCCTTTTAGAACTCTACCTTCATTATCATATCAATATGACAAGGTAAAAAATTTCTGTTCTTTGATCTCTGTCTCTTTGAATTTATGTTTTTTGTCAATTGGTGATTTGGTGTAGGCAGAAAATCCCTGATCAAGTTTCGAAGTTGTTGCAGATTTCCAATGACCTACACTTGATAAGCTTAATGATCTTAATGCATTTAAAGAAGTGTTTCTACAACGCTTTTCAAGAGATGGCACTCCAAGATAGAACACTTCAACTAGTTATATTTTATTTTGTTCTTTTAGATTGAAGAATTACTTATATTTTAGTTTTTAAGAATTAAAGGACGAGGGGATGTGATTTTTTGTTTCACATAACTTGAAATTCTATTGTCAAACATATTTTGAGTAATGAAATTTTCATTTGTTTATGATTGATTTATAGTTATCAATATTGTTTCACAGGGAAAATGTAGGTGCTTTTAAGGACGCAAATAATAATGTTATGAGTGCAATATTAATGACATAATAGTTGATCGTTATTGCAAAAATTTCAAACTTTTTGACAGTTACGGAAGGACATTTTACAAAGGATTTGTTGGTCGTTATTGTTTAATTAATAATCGTGAATAAGTATCTAACGACGGATTACCGTTTCGTCGTTAATAATTAACGACGGATTATTGTTTCGTCGTTAACTTTTAACGATGAAATTGTAACTCCGTCGTTAATAAATAACGACGAATTATGATTTCGTCGTTAAAAGTTAACGACGAAACGATAATCTGTCGTTAATGATTAACGACGAAACGGTAATTCGTCGTTAATAAACATTAATTATTAACGACAAACATCGTCGTTAAAGCCAATAACGACGGAACCTGTTACAACGAACATCATGATCGTCGTTAAAGGTTTTAACGACGAAAAGTAAGGCTTTTAACGACGAAATTGTTCGTTGTTAAATGTCATTTTTCTAGTAGTGCATGTTGGACATTCGCGACATGAATGAGAAAGATCGGTTGTTCAACTTTGTTCAAAGGTTGAAAGAATGGTCGCAGCATGAAGTTCTGAGGGCGAAGGTTGACACACTCTCGGCCGCCATGACTGCTGCAAAGCGACTAATGGACTACTCCGCAGGGAGGGGCCATCGCTCGGAAGAAGAACCAAGGGGGACACCTACAAGTTTGGAGGGCCCGACTCCAAACTCACCCAAGAGTGCGAGAATTGACTCAAGGGTGTCGTCCAGCTCAGTCGGGGGATTCAAGAAAGGAAATGGGGGGAGGAGACTCGCAGAAATCCTGGTCATCACCTTCCCTATCCACAAAGGAATCCGAAATCAGCACGCCCGCGGGAAACATTAGTAGGCTTAACTGTTTGCTATGACGAGGCCCACACAAATGGTGGGAGTGCAAGGACAAAGGGGAGATCGACAACCTACAGAGAAAGTTGTCGGCCATGTCCGTAGAGGAAACCCCGAAAGAGACAGAAGAATAAGCATGCAATGAGGACGATGAGCCCCGCAGAAAGAGTTCCGTCTACATGATTTATGCAATGGGGAAAGAGGCCCCAAAGATAAGAGTGGGCTCCGCGAACATGATGTATGTGGACCTCTTGGCGAATGGGAGGAATGCTCGAGCCGTGGTCGACTGTAACACCCCCGATTTACTAACTAGAAATAAATAAGAAATAATATAGACTTTATAAAAATATTGCGGAAGCTTATAACTAGATCGGAGGCATCACCGCCACACTTGACCACATTGTCAAGTGCTAAGGCTTACAAAACTTAAACTATTACAACTTGATTACTAGGTGGTCTATTTACAACTGAAAAGTATTAAACTGTCATAAAAGACTATACGATAACATTTGAGCTCCTTCATCTTGAATTGCGATCTTTCACGATCAATCTGCTCCAGTTAATATTGACTGCTCACCATAGAGGACAAATTCCAAAAGGGTCGTCGCAGGGCCACCATAAGAAAAAGACATGGCCGCAAACACACATAACAAATAAACACACACGTCAGCAAAAAGCTGAGTAATCACCTGTTACAAACAGAAACATACTAAAATAGAATAATAAAGTGTCATGTAAATAATGTAGTATGAAACTACATTTCAAGTATGATCCCAAAAATAAAACTAACTCCATACTATACGGAAACTATAAATCTTCTCTTCATATGAACCTCAAATATATTGATATGATCTTTTCCTCTACTAAACGTACTCAAACCAATAGGTGCCATATTTGCTCTTTGTTCTATACCTAGCCTTGGACATGGGTAATTTGAATAATAAACCAACAAGTATAAAAACTTGAAACTCTCAATAGCTACTAGAAAGACTCTCTGAGTCAAGGCCACTTTTGGACCAAATCCCACTTTTGGAGATATGAAGAAAAATAAAGATTGTATCTTGCTCTTCTACTAATGGTTATCATCTCCTCACCAACATGCCAAGGACTAAGGTCTATAACGTCGAGCCTCTAACCAAGAATATATAATTACCCTCAACCTTCTTTTCATAATATGATCAATACGATTGATACCCATTCCGGGTGAATAATCTATACTTTTAAATATTGGCACAAGATCCCCAAAGTATATGTATACACCATTGCTCGGTCTAAAAATAACCGAACCCATTCGTTCTAACTAAGACCAATGAATCACCAAGTTATAAATCTTAATCCCAAATAATTTTACCATAACCATTGTCCAAAATTAGACGAACTATACGCATGGTATCATATTATCTCCCAAAAACCATTTATACTAACTCCTTGTTCAATGCGGAAGTATCGAACCGGTAACCATCACAAGAACTATTTATAAAATACTCACATCAATATACGTACACATCTAAAATCAATATCTTTAAAATATATGTGTCATACAATATCAAAACCATAATTAATAATCACTAATAAAACATGCGATGTATATTTTTCATACAAATCCAACATAATGAATGAATGCGATTACGCATAATAATTAATTCACACAAACAACCCAAAAGATTTGACGCGTGTGATTACCTTTCGAGATGCATTATAGATAATCGAACACCGAAACTGGTATGGAAGAGCATATTTTCATACGCGGCTCATTCGATCAGCTTGGAAATAGCTTAATTTATTTGCTTAATGGAAAAAAGTAAGACATGGATATTATGATATAAGAAATAAACAAATTAGAGGAGATTGTGTTTGATGATACGAATGTAATTGATTTTGATGATAATCAAAATATCAAGAGTGATTGAGAAAGATAGTTAGGCAAAAGAAGAGTTTAAAGGTTTCTCTCGCAAGCAACACTAAAAAAAAATAACGGCTGACCTCAAAGTTTCTGCAAGTCAGTTTAGGGTTAAGGAAATATATATAGTTGCTCATAATAAAAAAAAGTCCTACTAAATTTAAAATAGCGTTTTGAATTTTCTGAAAATATTAAAAGAGACTAACTAAAAACGGATATAATTATAGTTTGACTATAAAATATATTTTACAAAATTATAAAATATTGGGGTATTACAATCTATCCCCCTTAAAAGAAGTTTCGTCCCGAAACTTAAAATTAGAAAGATATAGATTATTAAATATACCCTCTTTAAAAGAAGTTTTTTTCACTTTGTGACTTTAATTTCAAAATCTAATTAAAGATTTTTTTTTTTTTTTTTTTTTTTTTTTTTTTTTTTTTTAAAACGAAAATATATACCAAACTTTACTACATAAAATATTCGGGATATTACATTCTATCCCCCTTAAAAAGGAGTTCGTCCCCGAACTCTAAACTAGTCACATAATCACATCACAAGTAGCACATAACTAACACATAGAAAGAGAGACTCTCTTAAAACGGCTTGTCCTACATCTTTTAAGCTTAACTCTTGATTAGTCATTTTAATCCTAAAACTCAAACCAGACACTGGGATATGAAGATCCCTGTGTAAATCCAAGACCGAATAGACTCTGATACCATTTTGTAACACCCCCGATTTACTAACTAGAAATAAATAAGAAATAATATAGACTTTATAAAAATATTGCGGAAGCTTATAACTAGATCGGAGGCATCACCGCCACACTTGACCACATTGTCAAGTGCTAAGGCTTACAAAACTTAAACTATTACAACTTGATTACTAGGTGGTCTATTTACAACTGAAAAGTATTAAACTGTCATAAAAGACTATACGATAACATTTGAGCTCCTTCATCTTGAATTGCGATCTTTCACGATCAATCTGCTCCAGTTAATATTGACTGCTCACCATAGAGGACAAATTCCAAAAGGGTCGTCGCAGGGCCACCATAAGAAAAAGACATGGCCGCAAACACACATAACAAATAAACACACACGTCAGCAAAAAGCTGAGTAATCACCTGTTACAAACAGAAACATACTAAAATAGAATAATAAAGTGTCATGTAAATAATGTAGTATGAAACTACATTTCAAGTATGATCCCAAAAATAAAACTAACTCCATACTATACGGAAACTATAAATCTTCTCTTCATATGAACCTCAAATATATTGATATGATCTTTTCCTCTACTAAACGTACTCAAACCAATAGGTGCCATATTTGCTCTTTGTTCTATACCTAGCCTTGGACATGGGTAATTTGAATAATAAACCAACAAGTATAAAAACTTGAAACTCTCAATAGCTACTAGAAAGACTCTCTGAGTCAAGGCCACTTTTGGACCAAATCCCACTTTTGGAGATATGAAGAAAAATAAAGATTGTATCTTGCTCTTCTACTAATGGTTATCATCTCCTCACCAACATGCCAAGGACTAAGGTCTATAACGTCGAGCCTCTAACCAAGAATATATAATTACCCTCAACCTTCTTTTCATAATATGATCAATACGATTGATACCCATTCCGGGTGAATAATCTATACTTTTAAATATTGGCACAAGATCCCCAAAGTATATGTATACACCATTGCTCGGTCTAAAAATAACCGAACCCATTCGTTCTAACTAAGACCAATGAATCACCAAGTTATAAATCTTAATCCCAAATAATTTTACCATAACCATTGTCCAAAATTAGACGAACTATACGCATGGTATCATATTATCTCCCAAAAACCATTTATACTAACTCCTTGTTCAATGCGGAAGTATCGAACCGGTAACCATCACAAGAACTATTTATAAAATACTCACATCAATATACGTACACATCTAAAATCAATATCTTTAAAATATATGTGTCATACAATATCAAAACCATAATTAATAATCACTAATAAAACATGCGATGTATATTTTTCATACAAATCCAACATAATGAATGAATGCGATTACGCATAATAATTAATTCACACAAACAACCCAAAAGATTTGACGCGTGTGATTACCTTTCGAGATGCATTATAGATAATCGAACACCGAAACTGGTATGGAAGAGCATATTTTCATACGCGGCTCATTCGATCAGCTTGGAAATAGCTTAATTTATTTGCTTAATGGAAAAAAGTAAGACATGGATATTATGATATAAGAAATAAACAAATTAGAGGAGATTGTGTTTGATGATACGAATGTAATTGATTTTGATGATAATCAAAATATCAAGAGTGATTGAGAAAGATAGTTAGGCAAAAGAAGAGTTTAAAGGTTTCTCTCGCAAGCAACACTAAAAAAAAAATAACGGCTGACCTCAAAGTTTCTGCAAGTCAGTTTAGGGTTAACGAAATATATATAGTTGCTCATAATAAAAAAAGTCCTACTAAATTTAAAATAGCGTTTTGAATTTTCTGAAAATATTAAAAGAGACTAACTAAAAACGGATATAATTATAGTTTGACTATAAAATATATTTTACAAAATTATAAAATATTGGGGTATTACATCGACACCGGCGCCTCTCACAACTTTATGACCGAAACAGAAGCCCGGAGGTCGGGGTTGGTACTCAAGGAAGGAGGCGGTAGCATGAAATCCGTCAACTCTAAAGCCAAGTCGGTCCTCGGTATGGAAAATTAGGTGGAAACAAAGTTGGGTGACTGGGAAGGAAAAATGAACTTCACTATCGTCAACATGGACGACTTCAACCTTGTGCTTGGATTGGAGTTCCTCCGCACCAACAAAGAAGTTGTAATGCCTCACTTGAATTCTTTGCTTGTAGCAGGTGGATAGACTTGTCTGGTTCGAAGTACATGTACTCCCACAGTAAGAAAAGAGAATGGCCGATACCTTTTGGCAATGCGAGTGATGGAGCCCCAGAAGAAACATCATCCCAGAAGCAACCTTGCATCAACTACCCACCTAGGCGAGTGATGGAGCCGCTAAAAAAGGCGACATCTTAGATACCCCCTCGCCACAAACACAAGAATCAAGATGCAAGCTCAAGCCCAGCAGCTCCGAGCAAGAAACCAGAAACAAGGAAGACTTGGATTCACAATAAAAAAATAAACGCTCATCAAGACTCTCACAGAAACTCGTCAACCAACCAAGACATAGCAAGATTCAAGAAGACTCTAGCAACCGCCATCAACCAACGACGCGAAAGAGACTGCTGAATTTAGGATAGGAGATTTTTCTTTTATCTATTGTAACTCTTGTAAGTCGACGAGGGCGTCAACAACTTAAGTGGGGGAGTGTAGACACCTACTTTTGTCCCCATTCCCGCAAGGGAAAGGTTCGATGATGAAAGCATAAAAACTCCACTTGACAACGCATCTCCTATAAAATAAACGAATCTCGATTCCCCATTTCATTTCACCCGAAACCTGCTATTTATGGAAACCTGCTAAAAATAGTAACTGCCGTAAAAGGTAGCTTCTAAAAGTGGCAAATCATAAAAGATAGAAACCTGTCAGAATTAGGTGTTGCATTCCAACATAAATCCTAAATGAGATAGAAAACTGCGAGAATCCTATTCCTAATAGGATTCGGAAATAAGAGTTACGTATTAATTAAAATCCTAACGAGCCTAGAGTTCGTAACGGGCCCAGACGCATTCCGTCACAAAACTAATACGCGCTAAAAGACTCGAATTAATCTCAAACTCTACGGATTTTAGGAATCCGAATCTGACTAAACAAAACTGCCCAGACCCTATTTTCAACGCCTGACTCTGGGCGCCGAAATCTTCGGCGCCCAGGCCTGGGCGCTGAAAATACCTGGGTACGTCTCTTTTCCTAATTCTTTGTGGATTAGAACTCTGCAATTCTATCTTTCCACGAATTCTTCCCTATAAATAGACCCATAGTTTCGACGTGAAACAACACACAACAACACATAATATATTCTGAGTATTGACTCTAAACCCCTTAGCCTGAGCCTCTCGCTGCGAAACTGTTCACGCGTTCTGTCGCAATCGGTCCATAAATCGAACAGAACGTATCCTGTCCCATAATTGAGATTCGTTAAATAAAAGGGAGAAATAGCAAAGTCAAAGTGGTTAGTTTTCTGAGAACCGTGACGCACCTCTCAAGGGTGCGTCGTAATGTGTCCCTTTTCGATGATTTAACTGCTTTCCTCGCCCTTTTTATGAACTGTTAAACTAACCTAATCTGATTGTTCTATCACGCCTAACAAATATAATATTTTTGGGAAATCGGATTGTCATGCTAGGTCCCTTAATGTTATTTAAATCAGATAATCACGATCGAATTAGTATTATATGTTGCATATTGCTAAAATCAACTCAGATTAGTTTAATAGTTAACGCATGTCCCTTCAATTATTTATGCTGAGCTAGTAAGGATATCCTGCCTCTGGAGTTATCGACGAGCGAATTACTCCTCTCGGTAGTTACAGTCCCCCGAACCCTCAATCTCTACCTTGCGGGTGTAGATTGAGAGATCCCCACACCAGGGATCACAAGGGAACCTACGGCCGTCGTGGTCAAACATAATTGCACTCCCTTTATGTCACGATAACCGGGTTTTGTCAGTTTTTCTCATTTTCATTAAAAACTGAATGGCGACTCCTATATTACTAGTCAATTGGGTGTATACTCACAGGAAATCCAATTACACTTGATTGAATAAAAAGAATCGTCACACCCACGAGGGACAAGGTCACGCATTAGCCTCGCGCTTTTTTCGACCCCCTCACAGTGGCGACTCCACTTGGGATAGTGAAGGAAATACTCGTGCTTGTAGGTAATCAAAATAGCCGAAGGGTGAAACGATCCTACCCCGCGTTTATTTCCCCATCAAGTTGGGACGACCTGAAAATCAGCATATTAATGTGAACGGGCAGAACATCATAACGAATCTCGGCTCCCTCGGGAGTTGGGACTAAGGATACCTTTTTTCGCCAATAGGGGGGTGCATACGCCGCGCATGTTTCCCACTCGGTACTTGTGCAGGTAGTACACCTATCCCGAACCCAATCGCTCGCCCATTAGGTCCCTCTCTCCTGCATGCCCCCTTGGCTTGCACTTGCGGGTTGGCCTCTTGAGCGAAATTCGTCTGTTGAAGACACTACCTCGACCGGGGCATGTGTTGGATCTACGATAGAAGCGGTACCAAGCCAGGCGCAAATAAATTACCCATAGAAGCCTATCATAAACTACGTGGCATATTTAATTTTCAAATCCATGTTTGTAATGTAGTTATGTGTAGCGAAATATGTGATTGTGTGTGACAAACTATCCTAGAAAACCAACGACCTTAAAAATTGCCCAAACATTCATAGACTAAATTTCCAAAGAGTTATACCGAAATACGTGTTCCGCAAACCCGAGTGATCGCCACAAAAATAAGCGACGCTCGGGATGGCCGTAACGAATCCCACAAACGCTGCACAACGCGTAAAGGACGTTATTAGGCAAGCACGTAAAATCGAAGTCGCATAAACAAAAGTAGACGCAAACAGAAAATGAGAACCAGCCAGGGACGCACTTTCAACGCCCCTAGCTGGGCGCCAAAATTTCTCACGCCCACTGCTGGGCGCTGAAGTTGCTGCCTGGCCTTTTGGTCAGGCACAGCAGCCTCGGTGCCCGCGCATAAAAAAAATATACGTAGCAAAAAAAAACTTTTCATAAAAATTGCTGCAAGGGCGTATGAAAAAGCACTCGTTTCTAAAAGCGACTTGTAAAAAAATAAAATAACTCTTTGTATCGTTGTTAGGCCTCCTACGACGACAATGCTCGGCACCAAAAACCGAACATGCTAATTAAATGACCTTGAATGTCACATGGGCAAAGTATTCAAAAAATAATTTTCAAATAGAGTCTTCAAGGAAATATAATGTTCAAATAAAAAATAAATAAATCCGAGTCTAGACTAGGCTATGCCAAAAGTACAATCCAAATCCTAAGTCTTAGTTGTCTTATCCATACAATCGGTCCTAATGCTTGGTGTCGTTCTGCAAGTTAAAAGGTTAAAACATATTGAGTCTCCCGTCCTAACATTTAAATCAATAAGCACCCATATGTAATTGTCATCCCTTGCTAAGAGTCCACGGCCTCAATACTCCCTCACCAATAAAAAGAATATATATTATAGTATTTGCAAAATGGAAACGGTCACATTCTGGAAATCATTCCCCCATAGTCGCACAACCCCCAAAGTGAACCTAAGGTGTTAATACCATTGGCAAAGAAAAAATTAATGGCCCCAAGGCTTATAATCACATTGGGTCACGACTATCATAGTCCTCTCGAGTCACTCGCTCCTTGAAATACTACTAAGTACGGACTAAAAGATTTTCCATGCATGCAACATGACCAACCATGAAAATACCCAAATCGGCATACCATAAGGCTACCATTGGGTAAAGCAATACACACTAAGAGAGAAGCCGCACTAATGATTCTAGCCTTGCAAAAATAAAAATTCGATCTCCCCAACTAACTACCTTGCCAACATTAAGCAAAATGGCGCTTGACAAATGAACACCCAAGGGTTAAAATCTAAAGTGTCAACCAACGAAAGTTATGGTCCAATTAGCCTAAGTCTGAGAGTCGCTTGGTCAAGTGTTGTAGGCTTACGCCATGTCATTATTTTGAGTCTAGGCCACCTCCTTGTATTCATACACGGGTTATAATCAGAAAGATTAATGAAAGTTTGAGTCTAAATCACGACTTCCAATTAAATCCCAGAAACTGGAATCTGAAAAGAAGCAAAAAATTATTTTCGATGTAATTCTTTCGTTAAAATTCAATAAGGTAAAAACAACATTTTGAATCTACGCTATTTGCACATTTTAAGAAACGACTAAATACGCTTGCAAAGTAAGACAATTTAAAGGTCCACCCTAGGCCTACTAAAATTAAAGGTCCACTATAGGCCTACCAAACGAGGCTCACTCAGTCTCGCCTCGTGACTCAAAGACCACAACCATCTACCTTTTAGCCCAAATTAAAAATTTGAAGGATTTATGTTGGAGAGAAATCCCAAGCAAAAGAAAAAAGGGAAAGAGAAAAGGGAGAGCGAAAAGAGCCATGAAATACTTAGCCCATACCTCTCAAAGTGCGAAATCTACCCAAGTAAACGAAGGAAAAGAAGTGAGTCAACCAATCCAAATCATAAAATTCTACGATGTCTACCCTTTCCAATCCTTATGCTCTTAGACGCCTTCGCTCTGGGGTCCCTGTTCAGCTCATTTAACCTATCCATGTTCTCATTGCCATGACCCAAGAAATCATTACCTCGACTCTTGTTCTTAAACTCGTTGTCAACCGCACACCACGCACGGCCATTGGCACGTGCGTCATACCCCTTAACCTGCTCTTATACCACCATTAGCATAATGACCATATAACTTGTGTGGATACATCCTGTTGATATACCCTTGAGTCGTCCCCATGCTGCTCATTGGCCTTGGTTGATGTAAACTCGTGACACTGGCACGAAGCTACAAATTGTGAGCCCTAGCAGATATAATCCTCATGCTTGACCAACACCTATACAAATTCTCCTATCTCATTCAACCCATCTTTCAAGCCGTCTTGAGTCACAAACACAAAAAAAAAGGAAACAAATGAAAAGTGCAAAAAAAAATAATAAAATGTGAATAATAAAAAAGAAACTTTGCAAAAGCGCCTCTAAAGTTAGTCTAAAAAGAAAAATAAGGAAGCATTTAGCGCACCAAAAAATATCCGCCCAGAAACCATTATCAGCGCCCAGAGCTGGGCGCCGAAATCTTTAGCGCCCAAGCCTGGGCGCCGATTCTTTCTGCTTGCTGAAAAATTTGTCCAGAAGTGCTCGTCATTTTATCCGCACATGCACGGAAAAATAACGAACACTTGGAGGGGTACAACACGTATTCAGGTATACGTACCAAAAAAAAAAAACACATGAAAAGAAAATACATGTACTCAAAAATATAAAACAAATTTTTTGGCTTACGGCAAGGCAGCAGATTTGAATAATAATAAAGTTCACTTATTCTACCGTTTCAAATAATATGTTTCCACCTCAGAACATACTCGTTTAAAATCGGCATTCTATGAAACCATTTTCTAGGCTAAGAACTACGCAAGACCTGATTCCAAATTAAATTTATTTAAGGCGGATACGTAGGCAATCCATGATTCGGTCTAACCAATTTGCAAAAATATTAAAGCCTATAGAAAAACAAGAATAAAAATAAAAGTCCCTTATTGAAATTTAATTACTTGCAATCCAAGTCAAAAGAAAAATTTAAGTCAAAGGAAGAATCCAAGTCATCAAAATGCCAAAATTAATGAGCACACATCGAAAAATAATAAGGGCACGTACCCTTGCCAGAAGGAGCACTCACACTCCTAGGAACTTAGCCAAGACTCAAAAGATCACTCTGCCTCAATTGAATGGGGGCTAACGCAAGCGTCCATGACCTCTAAAGTACTCGACTTGACCCTCCCTAAAGCGAACTAACTCACTTAAAGACTTTCTTTCACCACTAGACATAGTCGTTCGCTTAAAGACCTTCTTTCACCACTAGACACAGTCATGATCGCCAACAAGTAGTAAAGGCAGTAAGCTTGCAATGGAAAAGATTGTTCTATGGCATCGCCCCATCGTTCCTTCGAACTCAGGGCACCCGTTCATGGTAATTCGAATGCTTGCTAATTCCCTTTGAAAAAAATCAGAAATTGTCAATAGGACTTGGCACTTAACCAAGGCTCACTCTACTCAGACTTATGACACGGGCGTCTAAAAATCGAAATATGAAAGCATCATTAATGGGAAGACATAATAGCAACTGGGGGCTAAAAATTGAAATGAAAGAGCTAGGAAAAGAACTAAGTATACCTTGACCTTTTGTACGGACATACACCAAGTAAATCTAAGTCGATTTGAAAACGGTTTATATTCCCGCAATTCTGGAAAAGATGGCCCTAAAAGCCTGAAAGCATATGCCAAACGGGCACAAGTATATCTTGACGCCTGCACCGTGGCTTCCAGCAAATCCTTAGACAGCATTCCAAAACACGTAACAGTATTTTGATTCACTCATATAACCCTTCTATAAGTCAACTTACTTAGGACACCTCGGATTGTACACAGTAGGATTCGGATTTTAAATAACTCTCAAATAATTTTCAAAGACTTTTTCGAACATAATAAAGTGTCGTTGGTTTAAGCTAAGTATGCGTTTATCTCAATTTTGCAAGTGAGTCAAAAGATTTGCAAATATGATTATGGGTAAAGAAAGGCACCTAGCTTTTGGACAAGGCACACTTCAACATGTGACTACCTTGACCATGGCAATGTCGCACAATACGACATTTACAAGAGAAGCAGCAAAATCACTACTCGAACGTACCTCGCACTAAACGAGTCTGGTTCAAACTATTCATGATCCGTGTCACCATGAATGCATAAAAACGTATGCAAAGCATTATAGCACCAAGCCAATCCCGTAGCTACAATTGGGGGCTTGAGAAAAACACTCTAAAAATGCTCGAAATGACGATTTTATCGCAAATTCTCGACGCTAATGCTATACATACATCATAGGGGCACAATCCTAAGCTTTAATCATGTAAAACGAACCTTAGAATGGCTGCAACCCCTCCCAAAATCTAAGCACTACTTAGAATATATAAAGTCACCCCACTAACAAGGGTAACTGAAAATCGCGAGTCACCAAAACTCCGATCAAGCTACTGCACATAACGCTCGCCCTACAAGCGCCCGTTACACAGTCTACCTCGTTCCAAAGCAAAAGCGAAAGAAAAAAATCATCAAAATATACCCAGAAATCGATTTCAACGCCCAGAGCTGGACGCCGATATCTTTAACGCCCCAGCCTGGGCGCTGAATCTTTCTGCTAGCCAAGTTTTGCCCAGATACAAAAATAAGAAAGAAACACCTATGAATCATCGCATCGAACGAAGTAATAAGCCGTACAAACCCACGCAGAAGGTGCTACACTTGTTCGAGCACCTGAGCGATTCAGCACGATGAAGTACTCCAAGTAATGATATCCCAACACTTGGAGGAATGTTCTAAGACATGCCGTTAGGCCACACAAGCCTGCGTTGCACCATAATCCCACAGTACAAGTCTAAAAAGGGTAAGGCACATTGCACTAATGCAAGCACGACCAAGAGTAAGAGGCAAAGACTACTTATCGCCCAAATGCAAGCCACACGACTTCTACATTAAGGATTAAAGGTAGCAAAACATTACCTACCACGGAAGGGATAGCTCGCACCTACACGAGCGAAACCCCAAGTCATCTTTCTCGAAAGAACCTACAAAATCGTACGCCAAAAGGAAGCATCCCAACATGCATACTTGGGGGCTCCAAGCTACGAAACAACCATAACAAAATAAAAAATCTCGAAGCAAATGTTTGAACAATCGAAAGGGCACGATGTTTGAGCCCACTTCATGAATGGACCTGACCCCTATCAAGCTTCTAAGCAAACTATTCAAAATCAGTCATTGCTCAAAAAAATGATTCAGGCAAACTGATTGATGGACCGCACACAACGGCCATTCTATGAACGCTCGTTCGCACATACATATCATCATTCACGAACACGTTCAAAAAATATAAGAGCGATCAAAGTCTTACACCTCAAGGTACGTTCCTCGGGCCATATAGACTCGCCCGACTATTGCAATAACTGAACACCTTAAGAGCAACAGTTTCTTAAAATAATCGCCCTAAAGCGACAAGCACCGTAGTCCACCAATCGGCTAAGGTTTCTCAAGAAAATCATCACGTTCTAAAAACAAAGAAAAAACAAAAGAATACATAGAACTTCCAAGTAAAATAAACGAATGAACAAGAGGCCAACTATGTCATCAAAAGACCAGCCCAAACAACGCTTTCAACGCCCCATCTGGGCGTGAATTGTTTCAACGCCCAGGCCTGGGCGCCGAAAATGAACCCAGGCTCAAAAGGCCCTAACTTCTATTAGGCCCTGCCACATCCATTCGACTCGAAAATTGCCAATTTCCTTACTGAAAGTCGCACCTCACGACTTTGTCAAGAGTAGCACACCACTACGAAGATCGCTCGCACTTACGAGCACGATCCCAAACACGATCAAAGACGTTACAGAATACGTATCCCCAAGGAACCTCTTTGACAAAAAATGACCGTCAAAGCACGAATGCTTGGGGGCTCGAAAGAAAATATAAAGTTAAAACAAAATTCCCAGACTAACGATGTACGAAGTCCCGTGTTTGGATGTCTCAAAAATAAAACCGGTTTACGACCTCAAGACAAAGGTCGCCGTTGATACTTATACATAGTCCCCTAATCAAGGACCCAGGTAGTGGCAAAATTGAGCCGAAAAGACTAGCTCAAAACCATGAAAAGGTGATGACCACGAGACTATGGTCCATCTAAACACATTGTCAACCCACATTCAGGTTTCAACTAAATCCGAGCATCCCTCGGAAGAATTCGCTCCTACAAGAATGAATAAAAAAGAAATTCTCAAAAAAAAAAAAAATATATATATATATACATATATATATATATATATATATATATATATATATATATATATATATATATATATATATATATATATATATATATATATATATATATATATATATATATATATATATATATATATATTGTTAAACAAAAATATACACAGTGTGGACCCACTTACAGGACACATCTAATCACGAAATATTACGACCCACCAACAGGTTGTATTCACAAAAGCCCTTCTACATAGGCAAAATAAGAAATTCAAAATGGGCTCGCCCACCCTCAGCGGGCGGGGTCTGCGTCACTAGCCGCGCAGGTCCTCAGTTTTCGAAAAATAAAGTCTTCAAATTTAAAATAGGCTCGCCATCTTCAGCCGGCGGGGTCTACGGCGCAAACCACGTAGGTCCTTATTTTCAAAAAAAAAAAAAAAAAAAAAACAACAAAATAAAATTTCAAAACAGATTCGTCCACTTCTATCGGACGGGGCGTCCACCCTCAGCGGACAGGTTCGCCATCTTCAGCCGGCGGGGTCTACGTCACAAACCGCGTAGGTCCTTATTTTCAAAAACATCAAAACAGATTCGTCCACTTCTATCGGACGGGGGGTCCACCCTCAGCGGACAGGCTCGCCCACCTTCAGTGGGCGGGGTCTGCGTCACTAACAGCGCAGGTCCTTAGTCGCTGCAGCGATAACTTTTATTGGTTTTCCATTTTCCAAAAATTAAAGGATTGGTTTTCCCTTTTTCCAAAAATTAAAGGATTGGTTTTCCCTTTTTCCAAAAATTAAAGGATTGGTTTTTCCTTTTTCCAAAATTTAAAGGATTGGTTTTTCGTTTTTCCAAAAAAGATCGATGTGCTGGATTTTCCTTCGTTTTACGTCCTATAAAAACAAGAGGGTTTTCTCGTTTAGCTAGCCTTGAAAATGAGAATCTTTAAAAATGTTTTACCCCGTGATTGGGCTTGGCCAGGCCCAATTACACTTTACAGCTTTAATTTCGAAAACATTTGTAGCTACTCCCAATGACAAAGTGAGGGAGTTTCTACGCATCTTTAGATCCTTCCAATGACAAAGTGAGGAAGTTTCTATACTATCAGTTGACAAATCCCAATGACACGTGAGGGATATGTCGACACTTCAAGTGATGACCCTTAAGTCAAATGTTATCACTCGGGGGCTCGTGAGACCCTCGCAAAACAGGTCACATACACCATGGCTTGTGTGACGCACTCCGTCTAATACTTTGACCATCGTCTTACTCCAAGACTCATTCAAAGTGGGGGCTAATTGTAGACACCTACTTTTGTCCCCATTCCCGCAAGGGAAAGGTTCGATGATGAAAGCATAAAAACTCCACTTGACAACGCATCTCCTATAAAATAAACGAATCTCGATTCCCCATTTCATTTCACCCGAAACCTGCTATTTATGGAAACCTGCTAAAAATAGTAACTGCCGTAAAAGGTAGCTTCTAAAAGTGGCAAATCATAAAAGATAGAAACCTGTCAGAATTAGGTGTTGCATTCTAACATAAATCCTAAATGAGATAGAAAACTGCGAGAATCCTATTCCTAATAGGATTCGGAAATAAGAGTTACGTATTAATTAAAATCCTAACGAGCCTAGAGTTCGTAACGGGCCCAGACGCATTCCGTCACAAAATTAATACGCGCTAAAAGACTCGAATTAATCTCAAACTCTACGGATTTTAGGAATCCGAATCTGACTAAACAAAACTGCCCAGACCCTATTTTCAACGCCTGGCTCTGGGCGCCGAAATCTTCGGCGCCCAGGCCTGGGCGCTGAAAATACCTGGGTACGTCTCTTTTCCTAATTCTTTGTGGATTAGAACTCTGCAATTCTATCTTTCCACGAACTCTTCCCTATAAATAGACCCCTAGTTTCGACGTGAAACAACACACAACAACACATAATATATTCTGAGTATTGACTCTAAACCCCTTAGCCTGAGCCTCTCGCTGCGAAACTGTTCACGCGTTCTGTCGCAATCGATCCATAAATCGAACAGAACGTATCCTGTCCCATAATTGAGATTCGTTAAATAAAAGGGAGAAATAGCAAAGTCAAAGTGGTTAGTTTTCTGAGAACCGTGACGCACCTCTCAAGGGTGCGTCGTAATGTGTCCCTTTTCGATGATTTAACTGCTTTCCTCGCCCTTTTTATGAACTGTTAAACTAACCTAATCTGATTGTTCTATCACGCCTAACCAATATAATATTTTTGGGAAATCGGATTGTCATGCTAGGTCCCTTAATGCTATTTAAATCAGATAATCACGATCGAATTAGTATTATATGTTGCATATTGCTAAAATCAACTCAGATTAGTTTAACAGTTAACGCATGTCCCTTCAATTATTTATGCTGAGCTAGTAAGGATATCCTGCCTCTGGAGTTATCGACGAGCGAATTACTCCTCTCGGTAGTTACAGTCCCCCGAACCCTCAATCTCTACCTTGCGAGTGTATATTGAGAGATCCCCACACCAGGGATCACAAGGGAACCTACGGCCGTCGTGGTCAAACATAATTGCACTCCCTTTATGTCACGATAACCGGGTTTTGTCAGTTTTTCTCATTGTCGTTAAAAACTGAATGGCGACTCCTATATTACTAGTCAATTGGGTGTATACTCACAGGAAATCCAATTACACTTGATTGAATAAAAAGAATCGTCACACCCACGAGGGACAAGGTCACGCATTAGCCTCGCGCTTTTTTCGACCCCCTCACGGGGAGGATGTTAGAATCCAACCTTTCTTTACTTGTATTTCTCATATCTATTGATTTCTATGATCTTTCTAATAGTTTTCTAGGCTTTAGAGAGAATTATTATGTTACTGACATTCCAGTGTCAATGACAGTTTTTAGCTAATTCAAAATAAACCTCTATGAGGGGTATGGACCAATACCACTCATCAAAAGTTGTATTTGCTTAATCATTTGCATTGTTGTTAGCCTTTATAGATATTGTGTTGTCGCATTTTAAGCTTTCCAAGACTCAACAAAGTCTCCCTCAAAACATATACATTCTAGTCGCCTCGTCGGTCCCGCTAGTGCCTGTTATGTGCACACAAGCACCCCAATCGATCATCGACCCTCACTCCTGTCGCCAATAGGCAAGAGTGCCCATTCTGAAGCAAGCATCCGCTCGTGCCCCGAGCCTTGAGATTCACTTTCCGCACAACACTTGTGCCCTTGTCGCCCCATAGACAAGAGCGTGTCGCACGATCCGGTGTTAAAACATTCAGACCCTTAAAAGAAATAGCGGAATAATTGTATTTTTATTGTCATAAAACAAGTGAAGTAGAAACTAAAACATTTTAATGGAACGACCCTTGAAAGAAATAGTGGAATATTTCAATGGAAAGATAGATTATGATTACTCGGTCTAAGTAGTTACTTAATATGAGTACTACTAATCTATAAGTGAGTATACACAAAATATTAAGTATCCTCCTTCTAGTGTGTGCCTATCTCTCCGGAAATCACCGAAATACAGGTTCGGTTTTCTTTAGGTCTTTCAACCGTTCAAGGGGTTCAGTTTTGATCGATCTTGGGGTGTTCGGATCTCGTTCACAACTACCTTCAATTATTCCGGAGCTCTCCTAAGCGCCGCCGCAATTAATCGCCGGTAAAGGTAAAGCGCCGCCGCCTTTAATTTGTAGGTAAAGGTAAAGTTTAGGGTTAGGGTTTCAATTTCGGGATAGAATTAGTTGGTCTTTGGTTGTGTTCTGTGTGTTTGGGGGTTTTGGCTATTGTTATCCCTTTGGATTTCTAATCGCCGCCGTCTCGTAGTGCCGGATAACCCCGATCTTGACGGTATAGGTAAAGATTAGTTAGGACCGCCAGTGTCTCGTAGTGTCGGATAACCCCGATCTTGACGGTTGGTAAAGGTTAGTTAGGGGTTTCAATTTTGGGGCCAATTTCGTTCCTCTGTTTCCGTTGCCTCCTGAATTTCATTATGTTTCCTTGTCTGGTTGTGTTAATGTTTTTGGAATTGTTGTACTTGGTGTATGTTGTGGTTAGTGGTTTTAATTGTCAAGTGTCAGGGTGTAGCATAATGCATTGCTTGTAGTGGTGGTGGATAGGCTCCTTGTGGGTTTTTTTGTTGTTGGTTAAAGTTTGAAGGTTTGTGGTTGGAGTGTTTAAGGTTGTGGAATGTAGAGGTTGTGGATTTGGGTGTCGTGGATTTTCTGATTAGTGTTTCAATAGTGTCAGTCGCTCTTCTTTGTGGTAAGGATCCAGTGTTTAGTTCTACCCTTGTAGGTAGTATGTTGGGTCGTAGGATGAGGGAAGAAGGTAGTATGTTTAGGTGTAGAAGGAGTGTTGGGTGGATGCGAGTGTTGGTTGTGCGTTTTAGGTTTGTGGGGAGCAGTTCTTTTGCTTTCCTCACTCTCAAAATCTCTTATCTAAAGACAGCTCCCCAAATGCAAATTTTGGGGATTCATAGCTTGTCAAGTTTGAGTCTTTCCTATTCAAAAGGGAGAGGCTCCGAGTATCCATTCATGTGGATACCGAGTCATCTTTGGTGGCTCAGTGTGTGTGTGAGCTTTTGCTCACAATGTCAAGTCAACCATCTCGTGTTTGTTCTATCCTTTTGTTTCTTTCTTCGTCTTAAAAGTTCCACACGGTTAAGGAATGCTCGAGGTGCTAATTGCCCAAGCCATAACACAAACGGAAAAGTGAATGGGGATGTGCAAGATAAGGCCATCTTTCAAAGGCCAACAATCAAGGGAGCTTTTATCTTTGTAGTTTCTTTTAATGTAAGCAAGCAGTTTGTATTATGCAGTAGAACTCATATAAGCAGCTTTGGGTGGACCAAAGTTTTGCTAATGAGTTTTTAGGTTGTAATTTTGAACTCTTTGTTTTATGCAAGTTTAGCCTATGTCAAAAAAAAAGAAATAGTGAGTTGTGACTTGTGTTGTGAATGCGTAGTTTCGTTACGTGACGTCTTTGACCATTTATATTTTTATAGTATTTGAATTTTCACCATACTACCTCCACTGTTGGATGGTTAAGTTAACCCATCACCATTCATCAATCAACAAACTATTTGGTGGTTTTGTTCTTAGAATCTTTAACTAGTCAGGAACCATTACAATTAGCAAGTGGACTTAAAAAGGTGGCCCATCCTTTTTAAGTACTTTGGAGTAATTAATTTAGTTATATTATTATAAATTTAAAACTTGATATTCATGTTTACATCCAAAACAAAAATGTGCACAATCCTAATGCTCATCTTGCAACCTTTTCTCTTATCTTTATAGGATAGATGCTACTTAAAAATTGTCCACGTAGCTGAGAGTTATGACTTTAACACTTTGTTTGAATAAGAGAAAGTTGGGGGAAAGAAAAAAATTCATTTACCTTTCTCATTATAAACACCATCATATCCTTTTAAATTTGGAGAGATTTGAAGTGAAAATGGAGATCCACTTTTCCCCTCCCTTTCTTTCCTTTCCCCTTGTTTTCCCTTCTATCTCGCGTTTTGCTCCATCTTCTACTCAATTAAGCCGATACCAACGATATCCAAATTCCAAACTAAGTGTAAACATGATTAGGTAGTCGAAATTGTGGTTCGAGGTATGAGTTTAGGAATCGAAATTTTCTTATACAAACACATAATATACAAGTTTTGTTCATACATCAAATTGAAGAAACCATTTACTCTTACCCATTATTTGATTGTGGATTATGCCCACCAAAAATTAACAAAAAAAAAAAAGTGTTTCCTACCAACCAAAATGGGCCCCTTAATCCTAAAGCTCATGCATGCAATATGTATGGGGGTGAGCCACCCTTTTGACTCTTTAAGAGTTTTACGTCTTAGAAAATTCTAAAGTGGGAAAATTAAGAGAAGGATCCATTCTTTTACTTATTGACCTCTTTGTATTTTCTTTCCACTTATATAAAGTAACCACCACTCCCTTCATTATTCTCGTCAACTTTCTTCTTCCTTTTTCCCGGCCATCGTAAATAAAATCATAGACGTGAAAATAAGAGGTGGAATTTGGTGCAAAATGGTGACCTCCATCGTTTCTCTTGTTGTGTTAGCTTGCATCTTGTACTTGATCATCAACCATTCAGTGGAATCTCCGAAGCATAAGACGGTGGGTGTTTACTTTAACACGACGGCGCCGGAGATTGCTCGGACAGATGATGACTATATTTGCGCTACACTAGATTGGTGGCCTTCTGATAAGTGTGACTATGGTTCTTGTAGCTGGGGTGAAGCCTCTCTTCTCAATTTGGTTGGTATTCTACTTTTCCTTCCTTATTTCTTTGGGTTTTAAACTCTTTTTCATTTCTTTGTTTGTTATATGTATTTCAACTAAACGACCTGTTTGCCATCTCTACTTGATAATTCGGGTACGATAAACTTTGGTGGTGATGAGAGTTAATTGCAAGCACTTAATTATCAGATAACAAGAGTAAAAATGACAAAAGGAAGAGATAATTGAAATTTCCATTACTTGAATTGTGAAGTGATTAACAGTGTGGATAAAGTAAGGTTAAAGCGACAGATGAGGATGAGGAAATAGTATTGTCGTAGGGTTATTTTTTTTGTACTTGTTAGGATTTTTATTCTATGTTAAAGTAAGATGAAAGTGGGGTAGTGGGTGAATTAAATTTTTTTTTTTTGACGGATGGTTGAATTATTTATTATATTAAAAAGATGATGCGAGTAAGTGAGGGAACCACAAGAAAGAGAAAAATATTAATATAATTGAAAATATGGACCAAAACATGTCAAAAAAAAAAAGTATGTCTCTTTTTAAAATACGGTCTTTAAATAAAGTATATCTCTTTTTAAAATACCGAGAGAGTTTGTTAAAAAAAAAAAAAAAAAAATACCGAGAGTTTGTTAAAAAAAAAATTAAAAAAAAAGTGAAGAAGTCATACGACATTTACAATGATTCTCATGCTTTGTGAATTAAAAACAGAAATTTAGCCTAGTGTTTAAAATTGACTTGTGTACGGTAGTTATCAGGTTCGAATCTTTCCACCCTGTTTGTAATTTGTATTACCCTCGTATCTCATTCGCACCAAAAGAGAAGAAGAAAACGGAAAAAAAGAATAACACAATTTTTACCACCAAAAGAGAAGAAGAAAAAGAAAAACAAAAAAAAGAATGACATACTTCGTAATTTTTACCTTTGATGCGAGCATCAATTTTACGCTTTTTCGATGCTTCCCGGCCACCTTATGAAATACGGAGTGCATAATAATAGTGCACACTTTGAATTAAAAAAAGAGGAATGATATCCACTTGAGTTAGCTTATGCTTTGTGGATGCAATGGCGATGATGGCGCGCTGATTATTTTAATACTTGAAACATAAGGAACATGCGATCGATCTGATTACCACTGATGATAGCCAAGTGACTAAGCAAGCTCCATTCATATTTAAATGATTTTGTTTATCCCAATTTCTACACTTTTACCAAAAGAAAGAAGAGAAAAAAAAGAATAGGTTCAATTTAATCGAATTTTTTATTTGAAATTTTTTTTACGTAGGAAAATTCATGCATTAATTCCCTTAAATTCACTCAACTAAGCTTAAATGCAGAATGCAGTGCAAATATCTCCTGTCCATGTACCTTACAACTTAATCAGAAATTAGAGTGATCTCTTCTTAGCTAATTAAATAATTAGTGTCTTTTCTAACATCTGTAGGATCTGAACAACACAATTCTGTCAAACGCTGTAAAAGGTAAGCTTCGACGCTCCAATTACCCCGTACCAGTCTCCAGCATCGACATATGTGATAATGTATACATAAGTATTATTTATATGATTTTGCAGCATTTTCACCCCTGAAAATCAGAATGGGTGGAACATTACAGGATAAGCTAATCTATCAAACAAATTACCAACAAACTTGTAACCCATTTGTCAAGAATATCTCTCAACTTCTTAGTTTCTCAGAAGGCTGTCTTCCCATGGCGCGATGGGATGACCTCAACAAGTTCTTCACAGATACAGGGTATCTACTTATTTCAATCTCGCTCGCTCCACTTTTATCAACACATTCTTTTACTAATAATTAATATGCCTAACTAAACAAATGCATCTTTCATATTGGCATTTCTGTAACCAGGGCTGTTGTTACATTCGGGTTGAATGCGCTTACAGGAAGAACTATACACCCAGATGGGTCAGCAGAAGGAGCTTGGGATCCTAGCAACGCCGAATCACTTTTGAGGTACACAGTCAACAAGAGATACACTATCTACGGATGGGAACTTGGTATGAACTTCTCAAGAGTGAATTGCTCACAAGTTTTCAAGCAAATCAAACTAGTCTTACATATTTTTGATGTTTTGAACAACTGATAGGAAATGAACTGAGTGGAAATGGAATTGGTGCGAGGGTAACAGCTCAGCAGTATGCTTCAGATGTACAAACCCTGCAACATTTGATTGAAAAGGTGTATGTAGGCTCTGAGACAAAGCCTATACTGCTTGGCCCTGGAGGATTTTTTGATGCTGCGTGGTTCGCTGAGTTTATTGGAAAAACAACCAAGTCTCTCCAAGCTATCACCCACCATGTCTATAATCTTGGTGCAGGTAAAAGTGTAAAACTCACCCATTCAAAATCATCTGACTCAAAATATAAGGAACCAGCACCCAATCAGTCTCCATATCAGTCTAAATTTTCATGGGATTAGTATAACTAACATGGCTATGCACACCTACAGATGGTTGTGTGTCAGGCCAGGTCGGGCTTCGAGCCGAGTCCACTGGCCGTGGGCCTGAGCGGGCCATGCTCACGCCAAGCCTACACTGTATTGTGCCGAGTTCAGCCGAGCCGAAAGGTTCAAAATAGGGCCCAGGCCCACGGGCCGTCGTGCCTACGCCTACTTTTACAAACTTAAGCGTACTTTGGCGTGCTTTTTCGGAAAAAAGGCAGCCCAGGCCCGACCCACGACTTCTTGCTCGTGTCGGGTCGTGTTTTTTCGAGCCTGAGACGGACCAGACTTTTTCAACCTTTTTTTCTTAATCTGGTTTTCAGGTGACGACAACGGCCTTGTGGGTAGGATATTAGATCCATCCCTCCTTAACAGGGAAGCAAGTGTATTCAGAAACATCCAACAGGACATAAGGAATTCAGGGACTTCAGCTGCTGCTTGGGTTGGTGAAGCAGGTGGTGCTTTTAACAGTGGTCGCAATCATGTGACAAATGCTTTTGTCATGAGCTTCTGGTAAGCTTTTCCACATCATTCAGCCACTTAAACACAACTGATGAATTCCCTTAGCTTAAGTTTCTGGGCTTTTATAAACAACAATAGGTACTTAGATCAGCTAGGAATGGCAGCAACCTATGATACCAAAACTTATTGCAGACAAACTTTGATTGGAGGAAACTATGGGCTTCTTGATAAATCCAGTTTTGTGCCAAATCCTGATTATTACAGGTATTATAAGTCTAACTATGAATTGTATTGCTACATTTGTGAAGCAAAAACACACAATTTTTGAAATCACAAAAAAGTTGTATTATTACTGACTTGTGATATTTGTAGTGCTCTTCTTTGGCACCGTTTGATGGGAAAACAAGTTCTCTCCACAACCGTTTCTGGGACGAGTAATTTACGAGCTTACACTCATTGCTCGAAGCAATCTGTGAGTACTATCAATTCCCATATCAAGGTCTTACTACATATGGTTTTAAAAATGTATTTACTGCGTATTTCAGCCACTTCAGTCAAAACAATACGAAGCATTTCCTACAACAGTTGTATACTTTCTATATTTTTTATCAAGGAAAAAGAATGTCACCCCATACAAATTTGAAACCTTTTATTTAAAGTTGATTATTTCATGACAGTTCAGTAGAGAAAAGACAGGAAATAGTGTAAGAAGAGGCTAAGTTTGATCTGACATACCGTGTTTATTCATTCAGCAAGGCATCACATTGCTCTTAATCAACCTCGAAGCTGAGGTGACCTTTAGAGTCAACATATCTACAGAAACAGGCAGCATTTTAGCACAAAGCAGCGGTTCATTTGCTAGGAAATCCAAGTTTGAAAAAATGCCAATAATCATGAATACAAGAGAAGAATACCACCTGACGGCCCCTGGTAGAGATTTGAGCAGCAAAAAAGTGCTTCTAAATGGGAGAGTTTTGTCTGTCGATTCCTCCGGAAGCATTCCATTACTGAAACCTGCAATTGTACATTTAAATGATCCAATAACTGTTGCGCCATTCTCGGCTGCATTTGTACATATACCGAGCATTGTTTCACATGCTTGTAAATAGAAACAGATACATATCACAATAGATTCAAATAGAAAGATAGAGCACAAATGTAAAAAGTATCATAGTGAAGCTTCATTATTCGTAGCCATGAACCCATCTCTTTTTTCAACTGTATTTGAGCACATTCCCAACCTGGCTTCCACAAAATAACAACGCAAGGACTCAAATGGAACTGGAAACACAATGGTGCTTCATTCATACTCAAATAAACACAACAAGGGTACTCAAAAACCATTAATACGGAGAAAATGTTCCCCGTAAGAGTACTAAAATTTTAATCCACAAATCCTATGCTCATCCTAAAGTTTCTTCATAGGAAGGCTTAAAATCATCTAAAAGCAAAATTTCCGAAATTCTAAATGACGTCTCCTTAGGTAAACATATGTTGCTTGAATTTCAAGCTCTGATCTGGTACGAAAAAAATCACTTTATTGACTCAGTTAGTTACTGTTGGCTCTTGCTGTAGTGCGGTAGGAACCACAGGTCTCCAAGTCGTTCCTTCTGGGCTGTCCATCAGAGTAATTCCCACTGCAGCCAATTCTTTTCTTACTGCATCTGACTTCTCATACTCTTTGTTCTTCCTTGATGTATCTCTCTCTTCAATCTTTTGCTTAACTTCAGCTTCTGACATTTTGGCACGTTTTAAAGCTTTCTCTTTGAGCTGATGTAGAGCCTGCAAAACCACAATTTGACATTAGTTACAGTTTTTCAAGATTCTTATAGCTGCAATTGATATAAAATTATCAAAAATATCTACCTCTGAGTAACTTGTTGGCATCAACCCAAGAGCAACCAGCACATTTCTGACTGCCTTCTCTAAGGCTGCAAGTGATTCAATTCGCAGCTCACGCTTCTTTCCCTGTAGTGCAAATGTAAAAAATCTATTAAAGAAGATGCCAAACTAGAAAGGCATTCTCTCCTTAACGGAATCATAATGAGCATGGGGTGGTAGAAAATAAGTGACTACAAGAGAGCATCCAATTTTCTCCTTGCAAACAAAACCTACAAAGTAACCAAATGCACAGATCACAGCGTTCTGAAATTTGTCACTCATTTATCTTTCGGCCCGTTTGGAAGCCGGTAATAAATGTCGGCAATGGGAATCAACTTGAGTATAATTTGGCAAGGAACGTAACATTATAATCTCCATGGTGATGCAATCTCATCCCCAAACTTGTGTTTATCTTCGTACATTTTCATTCTCACCCAATACCACCCCGAAAATGGCAACGGATGGTAATGAAAGTTTAGGAAGAAAAATAGACAATTTGGGGGTGAACTAGCATTTCCACGGGAAGACATTGATTATCCTTACAATTTACATACAAATTTCATTCTTATTAAAACTTTTATTACCGGCTTCCAAAAGAGCCATTTATGTTTTTAAGTTTACTCGATTCTATTATCTTCTAGAGTTGGGCAAAGCAGATATCCATCTATTTCAAGTGAAAGTATATCATATCCAGTGAACATTGGTTAATAAAGCCTCTGCAAGTGGACTTAGCTTAATAAATCTTTCTTCTATGACTTACAACAGGTCACCCATAAAAGAACGAAATCACTTTATACTCACATAAGTCGACTTGCATATTCGACTTTATACTCGCATAAGTTGGACCCCAACCCAACCCCCCTACCCTCATTATAGAGGAGGAGAGAAAAGGAGGGGTGGTAGAAAGAAGGGAAAATATTCTGAGCCTTATCAACTTCCATTAGCTTTGGAAAATCCAATTGAGGACATAGTCAAATAATTCAGACCAATAACATGACATGATGACTTCATATATGAATCAAGCGGAAATTTTCTACCTTGCGAGTATGAAGAAGATCATTGATGGTCTTCAATGGGTCAGAAAGTCCAGCAAGAACAACTGGAGTGTGAAGATCATCTGACATTGAAATGACAAAAGTATTTTGGAAATCTTTGATGCAACTTGCAATATCCTGCGGAATTGAGTCCTTCAAACTAGCCTTTTCATGCTCTTTCAGAAAAAGTTGACTATCAAATAATGTCTGCATACAGATTACATTACATATTAGAAACAAGGGCAGTAGGAGAACAAAACCACATACTATCTACGGGCTCGTTCGTTATCCTTCTTTCAGTTTCCAGAAGTAAGAAAATCACAAAAAGTAGTTTCTTGTTTTATGTTGTTAATTTTAAAAATCAACATGATTCTTATTAAAGGCATGAATGACTTTTAGTTCACGAGTCAACCAATATTTTATGCCATTCAAAATCATAAAACCAAAAGAAAACTGACAATGATACGTAACAAACCCTGGTTTTGCACAAATCACAATCAAAATTAAATGACAAAGTATAGTGAAAGGAGCTTAAGCAGAGAGGCAGTAAGTTTTAAGGCATCAGAATTCACACCATAATTTCAAGTTTTCAACATTCTGACCATGCAAGGAGAATTGGCTATTTCCATTTACCGTGTAGGAAAGAAGTGTAGGTTTAGGACCCCAAGTCTATGTTAGGGAGACACTAGAAATTACCTAATATAGAATGGTTTGAATGTTTTATAAGTTTAAATCACCATTTTCATGCAAAAACATAAATGCAAACATACCTGGTATATGTAGAAAATACGTTCTGATGCAAACTCCAGTAATGCATCAGAGTAATTTATTGGAGAACGATAGTGGGTTCCCATGAGGAAGAGTCTCAAGGCAAGCGGGTGATAAAGCTCTATAACCTAGGAAGACCAAGAGAAGCTAGATCAGTAGACTAACCATAAAAGGAAAGGTTACGAATAGGTGAACCAAAGATCACAAACTTGGTACCGAAAAGCTTGTTCAGCTAACTCAATATACCTGCCGGATTGTGAAGAAGTTACCAAGAGATTTGGACATTTTTTCCGAATTAATAGTGACAAATCCATTGTGCACCCAATAGCTTATATTACTTTCACAACATGCAGCACAGCTCTGAACGATTTCATTTTCATGGTGAGGAAACATAAGGTCCATCCCACCACCATGTATGTCAAAAGAGTAGCCCAAATACACAGCACTCATAGCACTGCATTCGATATGCCAACCAGGTCTTCCAGGACCCCATGGACTCTCCCAAAAGGGCTCTCCTTCTTTGGCAGACTGTAGAAACAGAATAGTTTTGTAAAAAGTCACAGATCAAAAGCAGGCTAAGCAAGCCAAACAATGCAACAAAAGTAAAAGAACAAATAGTCAACCATCAGCTTGCTGCATGCATCATTGAGGGGAGGTGGTATATTTTTTGCATTCTTTAGAATTGAGCAGTGAGAAAACAAAGAATAAGAAAAAGTTAATATGACAATGCTTTCAGTCAGAAGCTCAGAACTCGATTATGTAATGCGAACAAACAAATATTACTCAGGCTCGGAGAAAAATAATCAAATATGACATCATGGCTGGCTATTCTCAAAAGTCTTGGCATGGTCTAACATGAAGTGCCCTAGTATCATGTTACCTGATTCGCTAGTATGAGATTTGGTACGGGTTCGCAATTCGCTACCTAATTTTCCAAATTAGACCAAAAATTGTACAATTTCATGTTATAATTCCTTTTCGGTTCGTGGGAGAGATTAGAGAATTAGGTAACACTTATCATGTTATATTCAACATTGAGGTGTTAACCATTGTACCAATTAATTCCCAGTTGGACATAGAATTGAAGTAGAACATAGAAGAGAACAAAGCACTTTCCGCAATCAGTAAACAAGCTGGATGGAATACGTAGGGAACAAGTACTGAGCAATAGCTACTATAGATTTTCCCCACTCTCCCACTATACCAGATAACCAGATACTGAAATACTGTTGCATAATTATTAACCTTGATACAGTAATACTTCGTGTAACCAAAGATGATTTCTGCTCCAAGGATTTCCGGAAAAATATGGAAGGATAAATGGAAAACAGAAAAATATCCAAAATAAGTACTTACTTTCCATAATGCAAAATCAGCTGGATTTTTCTTTCTCGAGTCAACAGCTACTCGCTCACCAGCTCGATTGTCCTCCAATCTCCGTCCTGACAATCGCCCATAATCAGGGATCTTTGTCACAGAAAAGTAGACATCCCCATCCACACTGTAGGCATAGCCATTATCAACAATCTGCCAAGACAGTGAGGTAAAACAGAGATTATATGCAGAGCCTACTCTGCAAAAAATGAAGTTAAACAGCAAAAAGAACCTTTTAAATTTTGCAATACAGTCCTCAACGTAAAACAAATATGCTAAAAGAATCTCTTCCCCCATCAAAGTACATGTAGGCATATAGCATCACGCCACGAACTTAGGAATCAACTTATCCTGATAATATAACTTGAAAAATAAAATACCTGCTTGATCATGTCTATAATTTGTGGTATGTGATCTGAGACACGAGGTTCTACCGAAGGAGGCAAACAATGAAGATAATACATGTCTTGTAGAAATTCGTCACAAAAACGTCTGCTAAGAGATATTGGATTCTCCCCCAGTTCGTTGGCTCTGGCAATTATCTACAGAATTCGAAAATTCCATACTCAGGTATCCTGTCAGAAAAATAATAAGACAGTCGGTACATGACATCAAATATTAAGCCAAGGCTACAATCACATTGAAGCCCTAAAATGTTGATTGCTTGAACATGACAAAAGTTTTAGCTTGAACAATGACAGATGCTATTTGTAAATGGAAGAATTTGAGGCAGGAAGTTTAGGACAGGAGTAAAGATCATAATCATGACAGCCAAAAGGAAGAAGCCTAACTATCATAAGCACATAACAGAGCAGCTTGTTAGCTAACCTTGTCATCAACATCAGTGAAGTTCCGAACATAACAGACTTCATAACCCATATACTTGAGGTGCCTGCCAAATCAACAGATAGCCAGAAACAGCACTATTCAGCTGATATAAAAGCAAAGAAGACTCATCTTAGACAGAAAAGACTTGTCCAGTTCCACCACTTTAGGCAACTACCATGGTAAATTGAAGTCGCGAGTACACTGGAGAAATCTTTGATGTCACTAAATTTCTCCCAATTCTAACTGTTAACTGAAGTTGCTTGAAATTAACGAAAAAGAGGGGATATTTCAACTACATTCCGTATTTTACGGTAAATTTGCTATTCTATTATGTTATTTACAACAAATAAGGCCAAAATTAAGCTGCATACCACATTTTATGCAGTCTTTACATTAGTTCAAATCATAAAAAGGAGAAAGTCAATAGAAACGAGAAATCGTTTAATGATTCATATCAAATAAACAAGAACTATGCTCGATATCGCTTTGGACAAAGTATCATTCAAACAACCACATGAAATCCTGAATGTCACCCTAATCACAGCATAAATCATCAAATCATTTAACCTAATCCATTCAACTAAACACAATTTTTTTTGGTGAACCACAATAAAGCTTTCACCTTTGCATACTCAAATCAACAACAGCCACACACACACACACACATTCCCAATTTACATTGCAAACAATCAGCAAATTCAGTTCTCAATCCAAAACAAAAAATAAGTGACAGGCATTTAAATTTCAACAAGCCATAAAATACAACAAAAACAAAACCCAGAAATTTCACAGCAATAAATCAAAATTGACATAATTAGAAAGTTGTATAAAATTAAAGGATTAACCTGTAGAGAATATCAAAGGTAACATAAGCTCGGGCATGACCAATATGACTATAATCATAAGCAGTGACCCCACAGACATACATTCCCACATTGCCATCAACTTTTGGCTTAAACAACTCCTTCTGCCTGCTCATTGTATTATAAAGCCACATTTCTTTCTTGATTTCACCCTCTAATTTATCTTTGTTGGAGCCATTGACCATATTGTTATTGGTATTTTTGCCATTAATCGAGGCCGTGGAACAAAAGAAACGAATCCTTTTGTTAATTGCATGATTTCTGGATTGATTGGTGAATTGAGAACGAAACTGAAATGGGGTTTTGGAGAGAGAAAGAGGGGATAGATATGGCGGGAGGAAGGGTTTGCAGCACCTCACCAGGGTCACCATTTTCGGTTTTGGGGATAATTAGATTGCGGTTTCGCCACTTCGGGTTCATGAACCCATTATAAATGGCCCACATAGTTGATTGTTCTCATTAATCTATCTCTAATGGTTGTAGCTAGGGCACTACTCCGTAGCTTGAGATTTATAAAAGTGTCAAGCTAATAGCTAGACTATTATAGTGAAAATAATAAATTATCTTGTCCAAGTAAGAGCATCTTCAATGATTGTAGTTATGGATTTGCTTGAAATTTATAAAAGTTTCAAGCTAATAGCTAGATCATTGGAGTAAGAGTAATAAATTAGCTTGGTCAAGCAAATTAGCTTGTTGCTTAACAACTCGCTCCCAAAATATACCAAATAATTAATTAACAAATGAGACAAGTGGGACCAATTTAAATAACATGCTAGTTGCTAGCTATTGGAGCACAAATTAGCTAGACAATATAATAGTTTGAAATTTTATGTGGCATAATAAGCTAATTGTCCAATTAGCTTACCATTAGAGATTTAGAGATGCTCTAAATTAGCTTAAACAAACTAATTTGTTTAACAACTAGCTCTCAAAATTGCCAAATAATTAATTGACAAGTGGGACAAATTTAAATAACTAGCTAGTTGCTAGCAATTGGAGCACAAATTAGCTAGACAAAAAAATAGCTTGAAATCTTATGCGGCATAACAAGCTAATTGTCAAATTAGCTTACTATTGGAGGTGCTCTAATGTAAACTAAACTCAAACAAACTTTAAACCCCTATTAAAATAGGATTTGAATATGGGACCTGTCACATGTAAAATGATGTCTTACCATCTTAGTCAATCATTGGATATTTTCTTTTTTGCACATAGGTAACTTAAAACATCAAATTGTATATCTATACTAACATTTTACGTATTATACACCATAATATGATATTCAAAGTAGTAACCTGGGGCATCGACCGAGCCAAACACTAGTTAATTAATATATATTTCGTAATAAAGAACAAATAATCTAATCTAACCTAACCTAACTATCTATGAGTTTGTCCCACGCGTTTTTAAAATTTCATAAACACACCACATATTTATTAAGGAGTACTAAACTCACCAAACGAGTCGGTCAAATCAGGCTGAGATTTAAAGAACTTCGATTTTAGGTCATTTTCACGCTTTGTGTCAGGTTCAAGTCGTACCGTGTTAGTGAACCAAAATATGAAAATCAGAAAAAATAGTTTCCATATTTTTGTCAGTTTTAAAAATCAACATGCAAATATGACTACTTTTTAGTTCAAATCTAAAAAAACTAGGTAAAAGTTACAAAAAAAACTAGGTAAAAGTTACATTAGTGCACAAGAAACTTATTGTACACCTTGTGCGTGCAAGACCGTCTGTAATCTAATAGTATACCGTGCATTACTATTTTGCCTTATATATAGATTTTTACCCAAAAAAATGTTAAAAAGAATTGTGTGAATAGTAAAAAATGTCAAATTATTACAACTAAAATTGTACAAGGTACTAGACTAGACCTGTCAAACGGATTGAGTTACAAAATTACTTTGGGGTTCAGGGTAAATCGGGTTGGTCAATTTCGACTTTATAAATGCTAGTTCAAGTCCCATAACTTTCAGGTTGCGGGCGACCCTAGGGGTGGAGAGATTTTAAACGCGTATTAATTTTTTATTAATTTGGATATTAATTATACAAAAATATGCGGACAAATTAACAAAGTTTCATACACAAGATAATATTTAGTCAAATTCAACAATAAAATAGCGTATAATTCAAATCAAAAGTATGCTACACCCAACAATAACAACAACGCGTTTATTGTGTTTAAAAATTCATCATAATCTCATTTATTATTATAAATTCAACAATTTTCAATCGATCGGATTAAAACGGGTTCGGTCGAATTTAACCCATTATGTTGGGGTCCAATAAAATCGGATTGCTGGTCATAAAATCTTATTTCAAGATTCAATTTTTTCTACTCGGTCTCAGATTAGATTTCGGGGTTGGGTTGATTTTTGACCGGTCTCTTTGACCCATCCTAGAACTTGCCAAATATACTCCGCCACATTTCGCAAATTCGCAAGTCAGACTCATACGAGCCCCTTGAAATTCCTCGTCCTCCATTATATCGCCAACTGCAAGCGGTGGTGCTTCCATCCCACTCCACCCCTTGTATCAGCTGCTATCGACTCCGAGGTATCTTCTAACCTAATTTCACCTGTTCAATTCCTATTTCTCTTGCAATTTCGATTTCTTCAATTGATTCTATTTTTATAATCACTTTTTCTTCTCAATTTATCATTTCCATTTTGTTTAATTTTCATTGCCGAGAAACTCATTTTTTTGGGTGATTTTTTCATGTTTAATCGAGCTTAAGCACATTTGTTATGGTCATATTCATTAATTTTCAATTTTTCCGAATTATTTTGCGAATTAGTGATGAAGTACAGTGGGTAGTGATGATCTTACACACTGATTTTCTTATTTCTCCAAGTTAATTTTGTGAATTACTGATGCACTTATTGATTTCAGTGTGTAATTCTAGTTCTGATTTTCGCAGGGTTGAACTGTGTATTATGTGACGGACATCAATAGTGCAGTAGGGTTATTGCAACTTATGACAAATATGGGAGGAGGTGAGTGGTACTAGTATATGCAATTCCATGTTCGCTTGATACAAGCACAACCTCTAAATGGAGAATTTCGAGTTAATTATTAAAGGATGTTGCTTTCTCACCATATACGGAGTATTTATGTAATTAGTTGCTTTCACAATTTACATTAATTTTATCTTTACAAAATTCATGCTAGTTGTATCATGTTTCTTTGACGTCTTAAGAAATACAGTACTTATGAGGCATGAAGCTGAAATCTGTATTCTTGTTATTATTGAAGCTTTCTAAGATAGCACAGTAACATGAGCTAGAAACTGTTTTGTAATTGTTTCAGGCTTGCTGATGACCGCTAAGCTACAGGGGAATTTGGGTTTGCAGAAGAACAAGGTTTTGCTTTCTCAGTTATCTGCTTTTCAGTTCCTATTGGATGATTTTTATGGATCTTGTCGTCCGAGCATTGATGACTATGCCAATAGAAGAGATTTGATTCGTATTTTTAACGAGATTACTAGAGAAATGTATGGTAAGCTTATTTTCTTCAATTTTCTTTTAATGTATATGACAAACTATTTTCATGCAACTAATGCAAGTGGCGTCCGCGTATAATTTCACGCCAAACGTGCTTCCATAGAAGAGTAGTCTATTAGTGAAGTCTGTAGTGTTGTTGGATGTTCTGTGAGATAATTTATGTAAGGAGAATTTTGCGATTGGTGAATGTGCTTCTTACATGTTTAAAGGTGAAGCTTGACATATTGCCCATTATAAAGTGCCTATTCTTGTATTTGGAACTGTGGATGTGGTCATGTGATATTAGCCGTGTAAAGAAGAAGATATTATGTTGTAAGCCAAATTGCAAATTATCCATCGAAAAAGTTTATTCCTGAGAGATGCCTGCTAAGTTTGCTAGTCTAAATCTATTCTTTATCCATGAACATGAATACGTGTTTCAAGTGTCTGAATTTTTGCACAAATCATCCTATGAATGGTTAAACCATTAACTATGATGAATGGTCTGGTATATTTGTATTTGGTTAGTAGCTGCTGCACCAGAGCTGAACATGCAACGTCAATCCAAGCGCATTTATATAGATGGAAACTAAGTTTCTTCCATGACTCATGATCTGTAAATCTAATTACACCAAATAAGAATGTAGAATGCTTAGCTCTTATAGACCACCATTGCATACACACTCATTAAATAGTGCCGCTTCCCTGATTGATAAAATTGCTACTCTACAGATTCAAAAGTTGAATCGGGACACTAGAAATAATATTCTTTGCAGAAGGTATTTTAAGAACTCAAATTCTAGTGTTGGGAAGAGAATCTTGATTCATTGAGTGTTTTAATTGCTTTGCACCTCTTGTAATACACTACTACGCTAATGATAGTGTGGATGCAAAGTACTCGGTTTTCTTTAGCCTTTTTCTTTACGAGTTAACAAATGAGAAATTCTAAGGCACAAAAGCATCCCCTATGCGTACATGGTCTTCTGTAGAATGCATTTATGATGCCACATTATATTTGGATACTTCATAATTTGTGCTACTTTTCTTGCTTGACATATAGACTGGCTTGATGGAGGTTATGATTACTAGACTGGCATAATTATGGTGATTTTTAGATTTTTTCTAGAATAGTTTTTAGTTTTTAATAATTGATAAATGAGAATTAGGATGTGGCAAAAAATATTTAGAACTGGAAACTAAGGCTACCAAAACATACTTTATTACTAATAACGAGGGTTGGAAAAAGAATCGATTATCATGTAGCTAAATATTTTTGTGTTGTTAATATCTTCTAATTTGTATGCTTATGGAAAAAATATTCTTTTCCGCCTATTAAGGAGGAGCTTTTTGGTAGTCTTTATCCAATAAGAATTTGCATGAATCCAATTTTCATTTCATCCGGGAAAAGTTTCCCATAATGATATCTATGCTACCTAGTATCGTCATATATCAGTCAGTGGTAACACGATGTATAGAGTCTGACACTTGCCCCTTATTGAGAAAACAATTGCTAGAGTTAAAACATTAGCAGCTTCAACCGAAGAATGGGATGAACCTCAACAACCTCTATACCAGACCATCATCATAGTTAGCAGCTCCAGCTCCGTATCAAGGTCACGATCAGCCATTTACTTTGATCAGTGATTTTTTTTCCCCAATCTTAATTTCTTTTTTATTTAGGAAAATGACATGAATAATCACAAGTTTCACCTTTTATTATTCAAGAATAATCCCAATTTCGGAGGGACATTCACAAATTAGTCCCATCTGTTATTTATCTTGTCTTTGTAAGGATCTGTCGCATATAAGTAGTATAGTAGGTTGGATTAGGTTACTTAGGTACCCACAAAACTTCAGATTAATCTTAAATAACCGAAACTCCAGAAGGTGAGATCAATTTAAGATGATGAGTGAAACTTGGGTTAATCCATGTAAGTTTTCCCTTTAAATTTATTCATGTAGTACTTGTTTTTGAGGATATTGTGTAGATGTTTACTGAAAAAATTCTAATGATTACATCATTTCTTTGTCTCTCAGGTAATAGTGATGAATGTCCTGTTGTGGAGAATTTTGGATCATTCCTAATGGATATGTTCAGTGCTAAAAGTGACCTTGATTTATCAATTAATTTTAGTGACCAGTTGTTTGAGGCTGATCGTATTGCAAAAATCAAGACCCTCCGGAAGTTTGCAAAGAAATTCTACGCCCTCCGAAGTAAATAATCTACAAACATTCCCTTTCACACTTCTTTTTACTAATGTTGTTTAGTTGAATTTCATTTGTTAAATGTTGCTTTGGTGCTGCAATCTGCTTCAAACTAATATTGGTATTTGGGTGGATTATGGATAAATTATTGTTTGTAAGATGAGTTATTTTGTAGCTGTTCGTAGAATATTGGGTAACATCCTTCGTTCAAGGTACCAATTAGATACAGACATACAGTATTGATGGTTCTTTGTGAACGTTGTTTAATTGAATGTCTCAGCCAAAATATAAACGCTTAGACAAATTTTTTAAGTGCTATTTTCTAGAGAGTAAGAATGGTACTTATGATTGATGCTACTAATATTGGCTCTTTCGTTGAAAATGTATGCTGAGGAAGAAATAAGGCTGTAGTGAAACAGTTACTTCTTCAGTCCCAAATATATTGTCCTAGAAAACTTTGTAGAAATATTAATGACTGAATGTATCAAGTGGGATTTAGCTAATAGTATACTAATATGCATTAATTAAAGATAAGGGCAATAAACTGGGACATAATAAAATGTAAAACAGCATATCATCTTTGAAACAGTGAGTTCTACAGTTTTAGATTATGAGAGTATTATAATTTGATATTACAGTGATTATTGGTGAAAGAGAAACCTTGTCTTGGTTTAGAACTTAAAATGTCCGGGTGTGGAAAATGTCATTTGTAGGAATAGTGCATTAGTGCGTAGAATTCTTTGTTCAAGAGTGGCTATGATAGCATGTCAATATGTGATAGGCATTTTCAGAAACTTAACAAAGTGGAATTCAAGTATGAAATTTCACTTTGCTGCATGATGTGGCTGAACTAGGATGTCGCTAGAAATACCGACTGGTGTATTTGAACAAGAAATAGTTCATTACCTCCCTGTCCGGCTTCCTTGTTTATTAAATTGTGACTTTCCATTTTGCTCAAGTGATGAAATTTCCTTGTCCCGTGGCTGTCAGTCGTTATAGAATTCGCCTATTTTTTCTCTTCACTTCAGGCTTTATTGACCTTTCCAAATATTTTCAGAGAAAGGGCATATTACAACTGTGGAGCTGATCATGTCAGCTAGGGTGCCTGTATTAAAAGTTACTGATTCTGGATCTGGAATTGAATGTGATTTTTCGGTTGGAAACAGGGATGGCATTGCCAAATCCCAGATAGTGCTCTTGATTTCGGCAATTGATGAAAGGTTTCAAAAGCTAAGTTTTATTGTAAGTAAACTCTTTTCCTTTCAAATGATCTCGATTTATATCATAGGCTGAAATCCGGAAAAGGAAAATCAAAAGGGGATCAGTTGTTGTTGGTAATGGAAATTAAGATAGTAGCTTGATTGAACTTATTTTAGTTAAGTTTTTTTACTCTGCTCCAGCTTTACCAGATTCGCGGGTACCCCCCACGAATCTCTAGTCGGTTCGCCGTACCGAATCGGGTTCTCTGGCGACCCAATTCGGTGGTTCTCTGGCGACACAATTCAGTGTGGTTCGCAAACCAAATCTCTGGTATTGTCGTGCCTAATCCGAAACCCTAGTTTTAGCTATTGAAGGCCAGGGAAGGCGAGAGAAGAAAAATTATGTTGGGGCTTTTATTTGAGAAGGAAATACATGTGATTTGAGTATGAATACTGAAATAAAATCTTTATAAAATCTGATATTTTGAACAACTTTTTTTCCCGGGGAAATAAAAGTTCCAAACCCCCCTTGCGAACCTAAAACCAGCCATCCTGCAAATCGCGAACCCGTACCCGCACCGAAGCGAACCACGAATCAGGTAACCCTCCTTTGCTCGGTCATTAAGAAAACAGTGAAAAAGGAACTGTGTCAGTCTATAATTTTCTTGAGAAAAGTCGTGACTAGTAAGATTTTGAAGGATATCAACCTTAAGAAGTTAGTTCCAACAAATACCATGTTACACATTTACACATCATTTATGATTTTTGTAGGTGCTTTACCCTTGTGATTTGATTCAGTGTCATGTTTAAGTGCGTTTTTTGTGTTGGCAATAGCAACTTTTAGAGCATGTACATTAGGATTCTTGGAGTGGCTCTCCAAGTAGCTCTACAAGTAGCTCTCGGACAAGAACTATCTCTTGGCCAACATTGGGGCTCTTGAGTGGTTCTTGAGGGGCTCTTGAGTAGCTCTTCATGGAGAGCTACTTCAAGGTAACTCTTGCCCAAGAGCTCTCCAAGAGTTGATTCTTGTTGAAAAATGGGGAGTAACTTTGAAAAGTGCATAGTAACTTTGGTGAAAAGACAATTAATTATGGACCACCAAATGGTAAAAATGATATTGGAGAGCTCACTTGAGGAAGCAACCAATATTGGGTGTTTTTAGAAATGAATTCTTGAGTGTGTTTTGTAGAGAGATAGAGAGAGAGTGGGGAGCCCCCCAAGAGCTTTTTTGAAGAGCTAAAAAAATGTACATGCTCTTAAAGAAAAAAAGGTTGAGCATGTTGAAGATCGATAAACATAAGGAAACATACAGCTGTGGAGTTGACTTTATTAATGGCTGCAAACAATTTTAAGTAAATGCCTTAAATAGGAGAATTGGCTGACAAGATTCTCTAGGGATATTGGGGCTTGTAGTTGAATGAGTGTTTTCAGTTTTGTGTTGTGTTGTCTACTGGCGTTATCACCATGGTGCTATGAAACTAAAACCCAGAAGAACAAAACGAACAGAATTATTGATCATGGAAACGTATTGTGCAGTTGAAAGCTTGGGCTAAAAAGCAAGATATCAACAGCTCTAAAGATGGAACACTGAATTCTATATCGCTAATATTACTGGCGGCATTTCATTTGCAGGTTGGACACTTTGACTAACCATATTTCTTTATATAAATAGCTGTCTTATATTTCTGAGTTTTACCAGTGTACTAAGTTTTAGAAATGATCCAGATTAGAGAAAGATGTAATTAGAAATAAAAAATTACACACTTCAAACTTATAGCTCATGATTGAGAATATCATCATGTAGCTTGAGTGCATATAAATATATTTTCAGCCTTTGACCTTTGGTCTTTCTCCAAGGGTCTTCAGAACAGTCATTTTGTTGGCTGATGCTTACTGCAAGCCCCCATGCACCAGTACAAAGGCAACTCTTATTTTGCATATAGTAAAGTTCTGGTGTGAATAGCTTACGCGGAATCTTGGTGGAGAACGTGTGCTAGTTTTATGAGTATTGAACTATTCCAGACTTCTGAAGCTAATATTTCTTATTTTTTCGAAAAACTATTCTCATCAGGGTTAAAATATCATCTTTACCCCAATGTTAGTCTATATCAAATGGTCCTTGGCACTGTCCTGAATCTAATGGTCTTGACCTGATAGATGAGTTTAGCGTCCTAAAAATATTGATTTTTTCTTTTCATCTTATGGATAATGGACATAGGTCATTTATACATTGAGGTTTATAAATAAAGTTGTATAGTTCATTCATCAATTTATCAGTGACTTGATTTCTCTTCATTGGTTTCACTGGTGACTCTTCGTCGATTGATGCAGACTCGAGAAATCCCAATATTACCTCCATTTTCTGCCATTTTCAAAGGTAATATTTTTTAAAAAAAGTTCTTTTTAGTAAAATCTGAGATGGAACTTTTTATTGTTGTCTGCTTGTGCACTAGAGAAAGTAGAATTTAATCATTCTTAGGCTCTGTTTTGTTCTCCTTATTTCCACTTATTTCAGGAAAAAATAGTTCAAATAAGTTCAGATAATATAAGTTCAAGAAAAATAAGGGTTACCCAATTACAATTTATAACTAAAATAAGTTCCAAGTTCAAATAAGATAAGTTCAAAAAAATAAATGAAAATCAAGTAGAACGCACCCTTATGACTATATGAGCCAATTATTGAGGATTTAGTTATCAGAAAGTGCATAGGAAAGAGCAGGACCCTGGGGGTTGGTCAGGATTTAGACGATTCCCAACTTTCAGGCTTTTGCTTCTTTGATGTTGAAACCAATGACAATAACTGCAAGTTTGGCTCTACTCAAAGTGTATTTAGACAGCTGCCAAGTCCAAATGCCTGTCAGATGATAAAAGAGCCTTAGATGATGGAAGCAAAATTGTGATATTTCAGAGAGTTGCAGCCTCAAAGACTTTATGTCGGCTGCAAAGATTTTTCTTTTGGAAAAACAAATCTATCATTTCTCACTTTGTTATTGGTTATATTGAAGTTTTTAATGGGTATAGAAATGTTCCTGATATTCAGCATTTTTGTTTTGACTTCTGATTTTATGTCGCACACTCCAGGTGGAACAGACCCAGCGACTGTCAAGAAAATAATTCCTAGTTTTTTGAACTATGGGAAACGAAATAAAGAATCTCTTGCTGAGCTCTTTGTATCTCTGTTGGTTAAGGTAAATGTTTTGAATTACAATACTGCCTCTGACTCAAAATATGGGGTAATATATATGCATCTTTCATACTTGCATGTTACAAGTTTACACCTTACAATCTAAAGCAATATTACAACTCATGCTGAGACTTCACGTCTTCAGGACATATTCCTATTTCCTTAGGTACGTCCATTTAGTGCAGTACTTAACTAGGGCTTTTAGTCAAGTAATTTTTTCTTTCTTCAAAATTTAAGTGCTTCCTGTTGTATGTCCTTCATTTTAAATACAGTTAGCTGATTTAAGTTTATTTAAAAGGAGGAAGTAATAAAGGATGGTTGATTTAGAACCTATTACAAACTATGTCAGTAGTTCTGTACACTTCCCATTGTGTTTTGATATCTTCTCTCGATTTTCTTTGCCATTATAGCTTGAATCAGTAGAATCATTATGGTCGAGGGGACTTTGTGCTAGTACTTATGAGGGGACGTGGATAAATAAAAGCTGGACAGCGGCTGGACATATTAGAGTAAGTAGCCTGACTTCATTAACTAAAATGTATGCCTGTCATTTTTTATGAACATGCTGATCCTATAGCTTCCAACCTGCACATTTGCAGATTGAGGATTTTACAGACAGGTCTGAGAATACTGCGAGAGCAGTGAAATCAGCAAACATGAACAAGATATATTCATGCATCCGGCGTTCTCTGGAACAGATTAAGTTATTCAGTGAGGGAAAAATGAATGCAGACATGTTAAAGAACCTATTATTTGGTAAAATTCTACCTCAAACTAAAAAAATTGCAAATGTTGGTGATTCAAAACTATCAAAGCCCTCCTCTGAAAACCCTGCTCAGAAAAAAAAGAAGCGCCCGACTCAAGGGGTTCCAGCAGAGGGGAAAAGACCTGAAAAACAAGGTAAGGGTTCTCATAATTCTTCCGGTACGAAAATTCCAACTCCCTCTGGGAAAGGCGGAGTAAAAAAGAAGTCTGGAAAAAGAAGAAAATCTGATCCTGTGACTTCAACTTGTTTTCAAGGACTGGACAAGTCACATGAGACTCAAATTGGGAGCTGTCAACCACTTCCCCTTTTACCCATCCAGAGAGTTCACACTGAGGCTTTGAACAATGCTACTCAAAGAACTCGTGTTGACACTTTGAGCCATGCACGCCAACCACTTCCCTATTCTAATCCACCTTATGTTCAAGGTTCTGGAGGATTTGGACCTGACAGAATTCATGTTGAGACTTTGAGACATGCTGCACTAAACTGTTCGCCACACCAATCTGTTCACTTTTCAGGTTATGGAAGATTAAGACCAGAGAGAAATCATGTTGAAACAATGAAATATGCTACTGCTCCAAATTTCCCACAGGACCAACCACTCTCTCATTCTAATCATCACATCCAAGGTTATGGTGGTTTTAGATCAGATAGAACTCAGGTTGAGACTTTGGGACGTGCTCCAAATTTCCCGGAAAGTCCACAGTTTTCTGTTCCTAATCCACCAGTCCAAGGTTTTGCAAGATATGCACCTGAAAGAATGCATGTTGAAACACCAAGCTACTCTGCGTCAAGGAGTCAACAACTTCCCTATGCTGCAGGATTCGGACCTGAGAGAAGTCATGCTGAAACTATTTATCATGCTACTCCAAGTTTTCAAACATCTGTTCCATATACTTCAGTCTATAGGCCAAGTATTAGTGCAATGGCACCGCATCAGCCTCATATTCCTACTGTTCCTCTTACAAATCATGCTGGGTATCAAAGACCTCATGATACGCGCCAATCTTTCTCGCATGTACCTTACCAGTTTGCTGTCAACAACCGCCCTTATCAGCCTTGAACCTTTATCATTGGCCTTAATGTAAATTATGGCTCAATAGATTAGGGGAAAAATAGAATGCTACCACAGTCCACAGTAGCTGATCAAGCAGTCGTAGCATTGTTACATATTTTAATGTTATTATCATTCAAATTAGTAATCTTCAATGTTTATGATTTCCCTTTCAAATAGCTTAGGGGAAAAGTTCTGTATCTGAATTTGATTAGTAGTGCTCTAGGTTTCATTGTTACATATTAAATGATTATTGTTACTATCTTTCACATTAGTAATCTTCACTGTGTGTGATTTCCCTTTCAAATAGCTTAGGGGAAAAGTTTTCGGTATCTGAATTTGATTAGTCGTGCTCTAGGTTTCAACTTTCAAAGAGTTTTGCTTAAAGTTTTTGCCGTATGCTGTTATTGTATGGTTCGGGATTGATCTGCAACTAACGGGGTAAAGTTTCCAATGAAAACTATCAACATTTCGAAGTCATTACTTTATATGGGGTATGTTATTTTTATGTTTCTGAACACATGCAAGATACATGTATTTACAGAGGGCTTAATTTTACTCGATCACCATTTTTGTAAATATCCACAATGATCAACTTATAATCTATATAATATACTAAAAGAGAGGAAATCAATGTGGTGATGACAAATGTCACTCATTGATTCACCTCTCTTTTAATATAAAACTAATTGAGTAGATAATATTTTGTCATATTTAATTTAATGAATTTTATGGTAACAATTACTAATATGGAAAAATCCATAAAAAAATTTACATAAAGAATGATATAATTTAGGAAATTGGTATATCTATATACAATTTAGTATATATTTACTACGCAAGTTAGAAAATTAAACTAAGTTATATAACTTAGTTAGTATATACTAAGAACAAAAAATAATCTCATCACAAAAAATAATCTCATCGGAAAAATGATATTTTACAAGTTATATAATTTAGTAAGTTAGTATATACTAAGTTAGTATATTTTAAATAGAAAATAATATAAACTCATCGCAAAAGTATGACCCATAAAGAATTTTTTAACTTATATATTAAATTATACGAAGTACATATTTTTTGTTAGAACACTAACTGCAAAATGATATGTATCCCTATTGCCTAAGTATTTAATCTCATCGCAATAAATTTCATATGCGAAGATTGCTAATAATTTATTTTTATTTTTTTACACCTAAGTATAGAACGAACTTATATCGTAGTATTGTTCAAAATTCTTATTCAAAATTTAATAATGAAATAATAACATACCAGTTTAATTCATTTTCCAAATAAGAGAGAATAATTTGTTAAAGTATTACTAGCCGTATCGATATTGGACATCTGCACCCAACTCTTATTATATACTTCCTCCGTCTTTTAATACTCGCAACGTTTGTTAGTTTCACGCATGCCGATGCACAACTTTGATCATTTATATCTTAAATTCTCTTTATGCAAAAATTATAAAAATTTGATATTTTGAAAATACACATTGAGACGAATCTAACAAGATCCCACATGACTATGTTTTATCTTATATAAAAAACACTACGAATGGTCAAAGTAGATTATATGAATAGTGGCAAAAGTCCAAACGTTGCGAGTATTAAAAGACGGACGAAGTATTATGATTTATTCAAAATTATGATCTTCAACAACGCTTATGTTTTACCAACCTTAATCTCTAAATTTTGGGTTCGGATATACTAATAACATATTCTATGAATTCTAACTCATAATATACTAATAATAAGTGGTATTGGAATAGAGTATGAGATTGTTTTGAAAAAAATGTTAACAGTTGATCGATAATGGCTAATTAATGGAAAATACATTATTTCAGAGTTCTAATATTAAAAATGCTAAATTTGATCGATAATGGCTAATTCTTGAAATATAATATGTATAAATCAAGATTATTAACTAAAAAAACAGACTTATTTACAATATGTCAATAATCTGTTTAAAATAAAAAATAAAAATATTTTAACTAGGTTGTCCAAAATATCGTTTTATTTAAAATATTTTAACATCTCTTAGCATGTATTAAAATATTGAATTTAAATTTATTAATGATTAATTGCATGTATTGTCAATTTTTATTTGAAATATGTGTCTTATATTGACTGCGGATATGTATAACGAATATTTACCTTTACTTTAATATTTGAAGTAGCATTTATCAATGTTGTGTAAAATATGCTTATTGAAAAAACAATTGTTTAATAACTTTGTATTTTTTTTTCTCGAAATTTAAATTTCTATGTATCCTTTTATTTAGTAGTTCCTTAATCGTTTAAACGAAAAATATTTTTAAGAGCTTTTTAGTTTCATTTTATATTATCAGTTTATTTGTATTTGATTATTTGATTATTTGATGGGTAATATGTTTGCCTTTATTTTACATTGTAATCTAATAAAAAATATTTGCGCGTAATTTTGGATAACGAAATCGATGTGGAGCTATGTCGCTCTCTGATTTGTCGTTCTTATACTTGATTCTATAAAAGGAATTCCACTCTCTCTCAACATGCCTATTTTTCTATTAAATTATAATATATAAGATTACAATAACTTATCGCATAAAACTCCATGAAAAGACTATTGCAACGATTAAATTTGGACGGAGAGAGTACATAATATAACGCTTTGTTTATTTACTCAATTATTATAATAAGACATTTACATTGTAGAAGACTCTATAGTAGAATTTTAAAATTCAAAACTCTCTTACCAAAACAAAAATAAATATGTTAGTCCAGGGGTGAGTGTGGGGCGAGAATGGATACACATGTCGGTGATAGATCGAGGATGAGTTTTATTTTTTACCCTTTAATGAGGAGATTCGTAAGGGTGAGTATCTTTCCCATTGTGTGTGACAGGGATATGGATGAGAATTTTAGACAAGTACGAGTGCGGAGGCATCGACCAGCCTCGAAGTCATGACTAGATGAATAAAGGCAATGGTAGAGTATGTGATCGGGTAATGGTGTAAATATAAAATGATTAAATAGGTGTGACTATCGAAGTGAAAGGTTGATGAGAATAACACTATGATTGACACATGTGTTGAATAGATGAAAATAATTTTATTTATTACCTTTATTTGTTTTTCCTTTTTTAATAAATAAGACATCGTATGGGGTAATAAAAAATTTATCCATCATTAATTTTAATTGGGGGGATATCCATAAGGTACATGTGTCCAAAGTATAGTGTAGTAAGTGATTATCAAATTATGAAAAGAGTTTTAAAATTAAAAACTCTCTTACCAAAAATTAATGCCGGGTCCAACCGTCTAGGGCAAGGTTTGACACATGTGATGCATGAGGATGAAAATAATTTTGTCTATGTACCCTTATTTGTTTTCTATTTTTAATAAACAAAACACCAAATTCGGTAATAATAAATTTTATCCATCATTAGTTTTAATTAGGAGAATATCTTTAAGCTATATGTGTCCAAAGTATAATCTAATCAGACAACCAAATTGTCAAATACTCTAGAATAGTGTTTTAAAATTAAAATATTTCTTACCAGAAAATAATGTCGAGTTCAGCTTTCTAGGGCTAGGTTTTACACATGTGATGAGTGAGAATGAAAATAACTTTGTCTATGTACCTTTATTTGTTTTCTGTTTTTAATAAAAAAGACACCGAATGAGGCAATAACAAATTTATCCATCATTAGTTTTAATTAGGAAAATATTTATACGTTATATGTGTCCAAAGTATAATGTAATAAGAGAAACAAATTGTGAAATACTTTAAAGTTTTAAAGGTCAAAACTCTCTTGTCAAAAAATAATGCCGAATTCAGTTGTCTAGGGCTTGGCTTGAGTCTGGCGTGGGTGCACATACGGGTGATGAAGGGGGGTTAATTTATTTTCCGTCTGTGAGGCGGGGCTTAGACGGTGATGAGTATCATACCTATCGTGGTGACGAGCATGGGGATGATAATTTTAGGCAGAAACAGGTGTTGAGGGACTAACCCACCCCGCTTCGAAGTTATCTCTAGATGAATAAGGTATATGGTGGGGTGAGTGTTAAATGATCGGATAATGATGTAGATGGTAGGGGAGTATTAAGTGGGTATGACTATCAAAGTAAAGAACGAATGAGAATAAATTTATGTTTGACATGGGTTATGAAAGGGGAAAAACGTAAATTTATCTATGTACCATTATTTTATTTTATTTTATTTTGAATTTGTTAAATAAATAAGATAAGAAATGAGGCAGTAACAAATCTATCCATCATTAGTTTCAATAATAAGATTATCTATAAGCTCTATTTTGATGATAATTGTCTATAGCTATAGTTTAGTAAAAGTTTAGATATGCAAATTTAATATTCATATCACAAATCGTGCATCGCACGGGTACTATACTAGTTGAGTAGAAATCAAAGGGTCAAGAAGTAGTTTAAGTGTTGATGTTACATGTTCATTTATTTCCTCAATCCGGTTTTTTGGTTGTTAAGTAAAGACGGCAATGTGTTTTGCCAGCCAATTCAAGAATGACGCCCGCACTGCACATGCCCCATGCGGGCAAACTGATTCACACTGCGCCCAGCTTCTAACGCACACCCTCCATTTCGTGATCAAAATTGAACGGGCTGGTACAGTCGAAGAATTCATGCACGGCCAGGTCAAGAGTGAGCTCGTAACCACTAACCAGCACAGTTCTAGCCCAACTCTAGGTGCCACACAATCTTACTTTCTACTTTTATATTTTCCTTGAGAGAACAATATTATGGATCAGAGTTCATTGAGAGATTTGGATTATGACAGATGTGATATTCATTGGCAAGACAAGGACACAAAATTTTGACACTCATAAGCTGAGTATAACAACTTGTGTATAAGGCGTTTGTTTTAATCAATAGTGGATGAACTAATAATGATTTCTCGTTATGGCGCGGTGGGTTCCTAACATCCTGTAGCTTATGCAGGGCCTGGGGCTTCACATTCTTTCTCTACAATCCCTAACTCGAGCCCCACACCCATCGCACACCCCGGCCCCCCAAATGCTCCTTCTGGTTCCTCCCTCTGTCCTCCACCCCTATCATGCCACAGAGCACACTTTGTCTGCAAGAAAAGAGAAACAGAAAATTAAATCTTAATAGAATTTGGCAAAAAATCACAATTGTCCAAAAATTTAACATTACCATGTCGGTTGGTACTACAGCAAAGACGGTTATCATCTATGTAAGTGGCTTGCAATCCCATCATCCAAGAACCAACTGATGTATCATCATGTGCATACGTCTTCAAAGATACACTTGAGGAAGGAACACAAAAATGTATTAGGCCTAGGACCATGGTTTAAATAATATGCCTTGTGATTCAAATTTTAAAACGAAAAACACAAAATTTGAAGAAAATACTCTTCTACAGATCAACTTTTGAGTAAATAGTAAAAACAAATGTAAGAGCTCACTGATTGTGCTCCCAACTATCAAGTCCCAACTACTAGGCTGAAATATGATTCTATAAAAGCCAACTTACTAGTGTGGTTCCTTTTTTATATCGAGATAGGGGGGAGTTAGGTGATTAATCGTCTCACTAAGCACCGTGACCAATTTCCTAAAAAAAAGTGGGGATTTCGAACATCCTCATTGATTGTAAATCATTTTTTAAGCTTATTCTACAATTACCATCTCCAGGCAAGGAAAGCAAACTTCAAAAGACTGCATAACTTGCAACAACTCCTAATTCTTTCACAATATAAAATAACATTATCTGCGCAAAAATAGTTAGGCAATAACTACCTGTTCACAAAAATGTACTCTGATAAACTTTTGGATAGTATTAAAAGTGAACTGGAAGCATGTCGGAAGTACCTGATGCAAACAAAAGAAGTGAGAAAATGGTGATCAAAATAAGGGTGCCAAATAACAGAAAAAATATCGGTCTAAATTCCGCAATCAGCGAAAATGTGCTTTGACTACAGCATATCACGACAATACGCATGAAAAAGATAATAATTTAGCCAGTTTTTCTGTTACAATCCACAAATCAGCCACACAACCGTATTATGAGTACAAGTGATGGAAATATCACAAAGAAAAAAGATCAGTCAGTGTATCATTTCAGTACATGAAACTCCATTTTTAAACTCCAAACTATGGCAGAAGAAAGCAAATGATATCAACACATAGTGAAAGTACCAGTTTGTAAAGGGTCAAACTTACGATTTCTGGTCACCAAACTTCCACCAGTCAGGCTCGTACCATTGTTTTCCCCTGGAAAATAATGAACATCATAAAATTTCAGACATTGTATCAAAACTGTTATCTGATAAAAGAGCACAAGCCCCTGTTGCAGCTGACACACTAGGCATTACTCTCATTGTCTCATGCAGAACTAACCGTAACTCAATAGTGGGGGGAAAAAATCATGTTAAAACAAGTAGAAGGGCTTGAGATTTACTCTTCCGCTACCACTTCTCCGGACTTCATACATCCAATATACGCACTTTGCTGACCACGACGGCTTTCAAGAAGTCCAATCAACCCATCTGATAATTAAAAGAAAAGAATATGATGAGGAAACATTACAGGACACTGAATCAAGTCATGTGTATAACTCAAGCAAAAAGCAAAGGATGGACATTCAATGGTTTACCAAGATCAAGGTCAATATTGTCATCAACTTTAACATAAAATTCAGCATCCCAATTTTGCACAGCTGTACTGAAGAAGAACTTTGCTTTCTTCGGCAACTCTTCTTGAGCCTCCTCGTGCCCTTCCTAATAACCAGTCACAAAGAGTGCAACATCACATGATTAAATGGCCAACCATTTTTTGGCATGTTAAAAGTAAATCCTTGCGACATAAGGCATCATTTTTTCTTGGTAAATTGACATAATACATCATACTAGCACTTTGCAGAACCAATATACCTGATATCCACAAAGACAAGAAAAAACTAAAAAGATGCATCCCTAGTTGCCTACCCAGTAATTAGCATATGAATAAACTGGCTGAAATATCAGATAGCTACACATTCTGGTTATACTTGTATCTCTAAGCTGTTGATAATGAAAGATTTAAAAATGAGAAATAGGCTACGAATCAGGGAACAACGAAGGAAATTATTCATAAGGCAAGAGCACGCAAATGATTCTAGGAAACACACATACACATATAGAACACGGCTAAGGAAGCATAAAGTCTTCCCATCACTAATCACCAACAATAAGTAAAAAGGATAAAGGTTCGTCATCGAACTAACAAACAATATTTCACTCACAATAATCAAGAAATCTTTAGTTTGGCGGTTTTCCTCATCAATGCCACGATCCAAGCTATCACCGCGATTTGGACTGCATTTCAGAAAGTCTACTAATGAGTACTGCCCAAGAAATTATTAGGATAGTAAGAATAAGAAAGCGAACATGAAAACAATGTTCGGCATGACAGCATCATGAAAGTGCCTACTACAAAGACAAGAGAAGGAGTTGAGCAGAAGAAAAAACCTCCGACCAACCACAAAACGTATGACAATTCCTTTCTCCTCAAGCTTTTTCAAATTGTCACCTGAAACAGTAACACATGCTTAAGTTTCAGATATAGAAAGTGCTACGAAGCAATAGTTTACAAAACATGAGCAACTTATAAGAAAAATAACATCCAAAGACATTGCAATGAAACAGGCAACAAAGAAAATTAGTGGAGAAAATTCCACTGAAGGTCTGAAGGTGAATGATGGCATGGTGCTACCTTACTCACAAACCTACCCTAAAAAATTTCAAGGTCAAAAGACTCCCAACAGATAAGTTAAAGATCTCTAGTCAATCAGTAACGATTTATTGAAGGCCCGTCACTCAGGCCTCGTTACTTAAAAAAAGGAAACTAGTACAATAGGAGGCAATGCCAAATACATAACCAATTGCCCAATAGGGATGAATGGTCATGCAAAATAAGAACACCATTCAATTCATTTGAGGATATGAGAGAAGGAATTTAGGAGGAAGGGAAAGAGGAGAGGGAACAGAGAGCAAGATCAGTGAATACACAATAAAAATGACGAAATTGTTCAATTTTTTTGTGAAGAGAAGGAAGATATCACGAAATCTACTGACTGCAACATCCAAAAAAGCTAGAAGTATAGTAGTAAATAGCCAGACGGATCAACTGACTGCAACATCCAAGCTAGTGATCCCAATTCCTAAGACAGACATTAGCGTGAAGTAGTTCAGTACTTCAGTGAGTCACGATTGTACATGCTAGGATTGCTAACAAAACACTGAAATAAAGATAATGAACATTAACCTCTAGGCATCCACGAGCCTCGAAAAGTATTGCGCTTCAAACGACTTCCAAATCCGGTGTAAACTCCGATAACAGCAAGAAGCTTCTTATCGGTAGAACTTTCATGTCTCAGTTGATTTCTTAGATATCCTTGACTCCTAGCTAGTGTCAAATCCATCTCTGCCTCTGCAATCCTTTTCTCCAAGTCTCTTAAAACAACAAGCATTATAAATGTCAGTGAAAAAGATGAAACTAATACAGCTAATATGCATCCATAAGCTGTGAGAATATGAATCAAAGAAAATATAGATAGAAAGAATGAATGGAAGCAGTACTTGCATCCTAACACCATAAGCTTATCCTCTACTGTGAGAACCTTTGGTCTCTGCAAAAGGGGATATGGAAAACAAAATTAAGACACGAATAATACTTTACATCCACCACAACTAGAAGAAAACCAAAGTCACTATTTGGAGATGTGTTCAGTCATTGCTGACTAAACAACACAGAAAGAGCCTACTGCCTACATAGTCTTCCAAAGTGCCAATACCCTTCCCGCATTATCTCTCTTGCGAAAATAGCCAAATAGAAGGTAATTCCAATCTGGTTATAACATAACAAACCTGGTCTGAGTTTTTCTGGAGAAGGTTGACCAGTAAAGTTCGGTTCTCAGCATCCTGCCACAACCTGATTATGCGAAACAGGAAGTAAAGTTAGAATGAGTATACATTGAAAACACACATCTTCCATACATGTAGGTGAGAAGCAAGTATATAACATTGCAAACCCATAAGGCCATAAGTTATCACCAAAATCCCAAAACACATTGTTTCTAAGACCCTGACCAATAAAATGCAGAAGTCCACCCCATTTATCCAAAGTTATAGATGCACAGCAACATACATATCTTTCTTATCGGACTCATAATTAGGCATAAGAGGGTTTGGGTCCAACCATGAGCAACTAAAATGGGCAGATAAGAGATAAGACTGTACAAATTTCACCCAAAACTTACAAAGTTCCTCTTTGGAAAAGCGAAATCTGACAATGTGACAGTTTACTTTAGTTTCAAGATGAGTAAGCTCATAGCTGAATCTTAAATTAGTTAAATGCACCTAATTTGCCAATTACATAAAGACCACAAAATTTCAAATATACACTAAGTTAATCTAACAAATCATGACAATCATTCCGGTGACAAAGATGAACCATTTTAGCAAATGCTTAAAAAAGATCAGTAAATAAAGTACAAATCAAGCATTAAAAGTTCATAAAGATCATTGATTCAAAATAACAATTGAACGAATGTTAAAATCCAATCAGAAAAGGAGATAACACCGGAAATGATCCGATCACATCAAACAAATGAGATGCCTAATTTTTCAATCAAAAGTTGTTAGATTAAAAGTTGAGAAACAACACTAATTTCTCACACTAAGCATACATAAAAGCCCTAAATACTGCACCAATTATTGCCTAAATTCTTCAAAACCACACAATTTTGCAAGTTTCATCGAAAAATCGACAAAATTGCACCAAATTATAACAAAATCGTACGAAACAAAAACAAGAGAGAGAAAAAAAAACCTGCCGGCGACGTAGAGACAAGCGACGCAAGAAAGGAAGGCCAATAGAAGAGAAGGTTTGGTGGTGGCAGAAGTGTATGACGACGCAGATGACCTTCCGACGCCTCTTCTTTCTCCTCCCTTCGCCGCCGTCGTCAACGGCAGTGAACCCTCCATTTCTGCAAATAAATAGATTTTACGTTCACCCGGAATCTATATTATACTCTCCCCGTTGCTAAATACTCCGTACTTCTCAGTTCTCACTTACGACTTTTGTGCTATTCGTACTCTGACTTTAATTTGTTTCGCCAAATCAAATTATTAATTCTTTGCCATTAATTCAAAATCGTAATGCAAAATCGAATCAAACCTTGCAAATATGGGAAACCGGATTTGATTTGCAAAGTTTGATATGATATTGCATTAATCTTTCACTAATTTGAGTTATCGAAGAAGAACTCGTTTTTAGCCTTTGCGATCTCAGACACTTCAGCTTTAAGGTAATTTGTGTATAAGATGGATGCAAGTAATTGTTATTTTCTTTTTGTTGTTGTTAGCACAGCCCCAGTCACCACTGAACCAACAGGCAATTGGTTACAAGTAACAGAGACTAGTATGGTATTTGGTACACTGCTAATAAGTACCAATACGAGTTATTGGCCTCATTAGCAGTGACATATTATTTGTGGTACTAAAAGTGGTTGTATAAGGGTGACTTATGTCCAATTGGTCATAAATCACTCAGACGTTTAGTAATTTACCATGTGACGCATGGGTTACATGTGTTATACAATTATGTTCACATAAATTTGATATTTGAAAATCAATTTATTCAACATTTGTCTAAAAGTGACCGATTCAAGTCGAGAAAAAAGTTACTCCCTCCGTCACAAATTAGTTGTTACACTTACCTTTGCACACAATTTTAGGTGATAAGTGGTTGTTTAGTTATTAATTGTTATTTTATTGAAAAAGTAAATGTGATAGGAGTTAGTGGGTATTTTTTTTAATTGAACGAGAGAGGGTGTGGATACAAAAAAAATTACTAGGAAGGATAAACAATAAAATAGTTGTGCGGTCTTTCCTAATTTAGAAGTGTAACAACTAATCTGTGACGGATAAAAAAGAAAAGTGTAACAACTAATCTGGGACGGAGGGAGTATAACAATATCTTTCTGCAAAGTTGGAATAACAAAGGTATTGATGAAAAAGTTTATGATAAATGGAGGTTATTAATCAAAAAGTTTTTATTTAAAATTTAATTAAAACGAACCTAAATATCTTTATTTTTAAAAAATTAAAATGAAGATGAATTATATAATTTTTTTTAAAAGGTGATCAAGTAACATATACGTAGTAGTTTTTTATTTTTATTTTAAAATATTAGTAAAGATTAATAATTTGATTTTGTCACTTTGACTTTGGCATCATCTACATGCTACTTGACTTTTGCATCATTTAAGGCCTTGTTTTGTTCACTTTATTTCCACTTATTTCAGGAAAAATAAGTTCAGATAAGTTCAGTTAAGTTCAAATAAGTTCAGATAAGATAAGTTCAGGAAAAATAAGGGTTGACCAAATATAATTTATAACTAAAATAAGTTTTGATAAGTTCTAATAAGTTCAGATAAGTTCAGTTAAGTTCAGATAAATTCAGATAAGATAAGTTCAGGAAAAATAAGTGGAAATCAGGTGAATAGAACGTAGCCTTACATGCTAACTTTATCATTTACCCATTTTCAAAGTTACTCATATAATATTTTGATTTTCATATACTACCACCCTTGTAATTTTACATACAACATTTGTATATCTATATTTTACCTAATTTTTTTTAGTACTTAGACAATTAGACGTGTATTGTAATTTTTTTTATTGTCCTTCGAAACTATCTGCTAACATGAGGTACTTTACAATCATTGGATTCTTCTAGCTTTCAGTATCTCGGTCATATTATATCTCAATGACGCTCCTACATTAACTTTGGGTTTTAGGAATTAGGTTAGATTGATAGAATTTCTCAAATTCTAACGTTAACTAAAAGAACTAACTTGTTAATATCTTTGGACATTTTCAAGTTTTCATTACTGACCAAATTCTCCAAAAAAATCCCAAATCTAAGATGTTTGAGTGTAGATTATTGCAACAAAATAAAATTAAACGCTTTTTGCATAAAAATTCTTGTTGTCATTAACTCACTATGGACCTTCTTGCAATATGTACGTAAGCTTGGAATTGTGTCAATGGATGTAAGCGACTTTCTGGGCCTTGTAGCCTTCCTTTTAGCCACTTTTCTTTGATGTTGTTAAAATTGTATTTTATATGAAATTAAATTATTTGAACTTATTTAAATTAATCTTAAATATTAAGTTAATAGGGAAAAATTTAACACTTTTTGTGAACTCCAAGCTCTTTTTTTTTTTGGTAATAAAGAGCTACTGCATTAAATTAATTCAGAATTAGGGAGTCTACACGATTGTTTATAGAGCTAGGATCTACATCCAGAACCAAAGAGTCTTGCAAAATATTACAGCCATGAAAGGCACTGTGATTGTTTTTGTCAACCAATAAAGACAAATTTTTGGGTAGACACTCGAGCGTTGCTGCCACCTATTCCATTGTGCCCGTGCTTTCCTTGCGATGTAATCCGCTTCCTTCACCTTGTTTCTTTTGACGCTCTTCAAGCATCCTCTGTCTATTCTTAGGAGGGACTCCCTGCATGTTTCGCATATGTTAGTGAGCCAGTCAGGGGTGTTGTAGCACAATTGATACCAATCACTGCTCGTTGACAATCAGAAGACAATCTAACATTATTCCATTGAGTTTCTTCAATCCATCTTAGCCCTTCGAGGATAGCAATTGTCTCAGCAGTAAGGGCATCAGTAGTATTGAAAGTATCAGCCTTAGCATCCACCCAAACACCTGCATTATTTTGTTTCTACAGACAAGAACAAACCCAGCTAACAAAGAGTTCTCATAGTAGGAAGCATCTTTAAATGTTTAGGTTTTCTTATAGAATATAGCACTTGGTGCACGTGATGCACACTAATATTTTCAGAACTCTAGTTTAATTAAATCCCAATGCCATACATGCAATTATTAATGTACCAACACATTTTTTTTAAAAAAAAATACTACCTAACAATTTAAATCCTTCATAGAAAACATGGCATTCCTGATTTTTGTTGTAGTAATTGGCCTACAAGTCTAAAACAATTTAAATCCTTCATACAAGCCTTAAGATTTTTGTCAAGATTTATCTACTTCAATACTGTTGAAACAAGTCTTTCCAAACAATATAGGTAAGTGTCCCACATTGATAAACGATAAGAAAGTTAATCACTTAATAAGGCTAACTCCCCTTATTGCAATATGCTTTTAAGGTAGAACCTCTTTAGACTTGTTAAGTGGACTCTATCTCTTAATGACGGGCGTGGCCCAGACCCGTATTTAACAAATACTACAAATTCTTTTGTCTAATCTTATACTAGGTGATTCATATGTTATATCAGCACAACTCTAGTTTTAAGTGATCATGCTCTTAGCTAGAAACAATTTTTTAAGTCGATGAATCAGTTAGCGACAACAATCTTTAACATTGTAACCCTTACTTTGTACTACGTAGCTTAGGGTGAGTTTATCCCTAGTCTTGAAGAGAATCTCGAGGTGAGTCTCAAGTCTAAATCTTGGGATAATGTGGTAAAAGACTACACCAAGTCTTGAAGTAAGTTTGAAAATCCAAGACTCACTCAAGACTCACTTAAGACTCCACTTTTTTATTCCTCCAATCAAATCATGCCATATCATCAAACTTAATTTATCTTATTTCACGCAACTAAATTATTGATGGTTTATGTATTATTTTGTTTCAATTGCCTTTAAACATATGTTCTAGATCTTTTGAATTTAATATGTTGTATTATTGTTTCTAATTTGTACGGAATATATGTCAATTTCGAAATTAACATTTTCTGTTTTTTTTTCTCGAATTATAAATTACTTTGTTTTAGCGCAGATCAACATGGGCCAGGCCCACTGGCCCGGCCTGACCTGGTCCGAAAACTACCGGGTTTTGGGAAGAAGGCCCGACCCGGCCCGATTTTTTAAAAAATTTACGGGCTTTGGACAACACAAAACAACAATTTTAGTATATAAATTTGGTCGGGCCCAAAATTGGCCCGAAAAGCCCGTTATTTTTAGCCCGAAATAGCGGGTTTTGGGCATACAAAATTGGCCCGGCGCGCCCCAACATAATGGACAATTTTTTATGTCCTCGGCCCGACCCGAACCCGGCTCAGCCCGCCTTTTGATCAGGTCTACTTTGTTTGTATATGAGAAAACATAGTTTCAATATTGTTAGAAAATGTATCAAAAAAAAGATATATACATAAAATATTATTTTAATAGTTAGGTGAGTCTGAGGTGAGTCTGTGGATAATGTATAAAAATAGGGTGAGTTTTGTGTGAGTCTGGATAATGAAAAAGTTAGTGAAAAGCTGATGTGGCAGTGTCTGAAGATTGAAGATGAGTCTGGGGATAAACTCACCCTTAGTACTATCTCTCTTAAACTCTCTCTCTCCTCGCAGCTTTCTTGCTTGCTCCATTAATGGAGTTTCGTCTACGTACGTTCTTCCAAGATTAACGAACTATATTCATAATCCATTTCTATATAGAGCATCTTTAATGGTAATTAAACAAATTGATATGTTGCTTTTATTTGCCGCATTAGATTTTCAATCTACTAGTTTTTCATGTGCGTTTTACCCCAATAGTTAGGAATGACAATGGATCGGACTCGGGTCGGATGTAGTAAACTCCATATTCGATCCGTTTAAAATCCGGACTTCAAAATTGCATCCTCCACATCCAATTTTAATTCGGACTCTAAAATCGCATCCATATCCACCATATCCATATCCAAATTCGAATCTTGCGTCAACATTACTTACATAGAACTTGTATTTTTTAATTTTAAACGAATTTAGAAATCTTATTTCTCATTTACCAAATATATGTGCTCTAATCAAATATATTAGATTAAATTGAGAACTTCCTTTAAAAAAAAGAAGTTATGTATGATAAATAATACACTTTGAAATAATTTCAGGTCGGATTTGCACTCGGATTCGGACTCAGGTCGGATTCGGGTCGGAGTCTCTGCAGACTCCATATCCGACCCATATCCATTCGGATTCGGATGTTTTTAATCGGATTCGGATGTTTTTAATCGGATTCGGATTCGGACTTTTTTCTCGGATTCAGATCGGGTTTTTTTCCTTCGGATCGGGTCGGACTCGGTTCGGATTCGGATGTGATTGTCATCCCTACCAACAGTTAGCAAGTTGCTTGAATTTCCTAACCAATTATTTTAATTTATTTTTATTATTCTATTCACATGTTTATCGACTAACCAATTATTATTTTTTCTGTTCTTTTTTCCCAAGATAATTAAGCTTTGTAGTCTTGTAGAGCTAATTTGCTTAGTCTGGTTAATTGCTCAAATGTACTCTAATACGGAGTAGTTGGTTAATTAGTGCTTAATGGGTTAATATCGATTTGCATGCAAACTTCAATAATATTTTCTTTTGGTTTAATGCAAACTTCAAAAAGTTGAAGTCGAAATTTTACGCTCATTGTTCTTTCTGAGGAGTGTATGCGTAACGTTTAGTATTAGAAAGCCTCGTACGTATGAGATTCATCTAAACGTTATGTAATCGCTATTCTCTAGTAGAATACTAGCTACCCCAAAGACGTGCATAATTAATTATGTGAATACTCTGAAAGTTTAACAACTAAGCTATCTGCGTTACTACGTAGTACTCCGTAGTACTAAGTATATATGGAAGTACATATGAAATATTATATATGAATTATAATAAAAGACAATATCTTTAGATCATTAGTTGATTACGAGTACATCTTCTGAAACGATAACAAAATCATTTAATTAATCTGAAAAACTTGGGCACAATTATTATACTGTTTCACTTTCTATAACAAAAGTTGGCCCTCGTATCTTTTTTCATTTAATTAAAAAAATCATCACTTACACTTATCATATTTACTTTTACAATATTTCACCATTTCCCGTGACCCGATCCAACCAATTAAAGAGTTATTTTGACCCGACCTAACCCATTTAATTGATGACCCGACCCGGCCCATTGCACAGGTCTAAATAAAAAACAAAGTCAATATCAACGCAATTTGGATTTGAGAAGAATGTACGATTTGTAAATACAAAAAAAAAAATCCAATTAGTAATACTACCATCTCCGATCAAAGAAAACATACTTATGTTTATGAGAACAATACTTGAAAGAAACCTTAGGCTAAAACTGAGGTACAAATCACAACGCAGTGCAAAAATTAGAACGTATATCATCACCTTCATAAAGGATCTCGAAATCCTGATTGGCAATATTAAAAATTCCAAGATCATGCCCCCCCCCATAAAGAGTAGGTCCATCCCAAAATTGCCACTCATCGTCAGTGAAATAGATACAATTGTTTTTGCAATTATTGGTACCTGATACATCAACTGCCATAGAAGCATTGTTGCCAACAAATAATGCGACATCACCTAAGTCATTGACTTCCTCCCAAATTTTGTTGCCAAAATTGAGCTTATATACCTTAAAATCTATTGTTCGATAACAAACATCTAGATCCCAACCTTCAACCGCATCCAAATCCTCATTTAGAACTTCCATTTTATGTCGAGCTACCATTATAAGATCGCCAAATGAGTCGAACAAGTATAATCTAGATAGTCCAACATTATCCAAAATACCTTGAGGTGGAGGTAGATATTCCATTACCGTCATGGTACTCATGTCACAACATCCTACCGCCCCTCTTTGATACAAGAAAAGTGTTTGTGAACCAAATTGAACAACATCAACCACACTTTTATATGTCTCAGAAGCTGGAATTGAAGACCATGTTTTGTCACCGGTCCTTGCATAAGCTACTGGGCTGCAATACTCACCAAGTATTGCTATGACGATATAATCATTATCTCCTCCATCTGCTTTAAAAACAATTGCTTTGTCCACAAAACAATCACGTATCATATGAATATCTGTTTTGATTTGGTTGGGCATGGTTGGTTGAGGGGGTAGACCAAGTCGAGCTGTGGTAAGAGGGTTAAATAGATACAACTCTAGGTTAAGATCAAGTGTAATAACCCAACCACATGATGAACCCCAACATCGAGCCCCAAAAGTTTGAGGTAGCTTCAATTGGTAACATTTTTGCTTATTTGGACAAAATAGTTTCCTAAAGAAATTAGGGTTTTCTTTCGTGTTCTCGGGTAGCATCAACAATGGTATTCCACTAAACCACATTGTCTTAAACATAGAAAACACACAATGCCATGAACTACAAACCGCGGAAAAATAGACTACATCTTGGGCAGAATCTAGATTCAGTAATATTTCTCCAAGGATATCGACGGGTAACGAACACCAATCAGCCATGTATCCGAATAAGCTGTCAAATCCAAATAAAGAACACTCAACAGGTTGCTAGAAACACAAATTCAAACATTCCAATAATTCATTGAATTAATAAACTGTTAATAATAAACTGCACATTCACAAGTTATAGTCAATTATAGTGCAGCAGCATGCCAGCATCGACAAAAGAAATTAAATTATTAACTGTAAATCAATTGTTGATAAATTGTTGAAATTTTGATTTTGATTACCAGAAAATTGGAAGAATAATTGATTTGTAGATCTTAATATAGAGTAATTATGATTAGAGTAATTTTGGGATTTGATGGAATTCAAGAGAAGAATATGATACCTGTATCGGAAGGAGATTCAACTTCAGCGTCCGTCTCTGTGTAATGTATGCGGTAATGTAATGAAACACCCGGAGAATATATTTAGGACGGTGCTTGAAGTAATTTCGATTGGAAATACCAAATTGGGTTTTTTTTTTTTTCGGAAAACAAATTGGGTTATGTTCCCAACGGTTTTGGATCCTAGAGTTATAAAATACGGAGTAACTCTATAAGGTAGAGTTTGAGCATATCAACCATTGAATGAAAAATCAATGGTTCATATATTATCTTTCCAAAATTCCCCTATTTTTTCTCATCAATATGAGCCATTAATTTTAAAATGTACGGTTTAGATACAACTCTACCTGGACTCGTTTTCAACAAAATTTCAATTGGAAATCTCTCTCCCTTTCACGGACAAGGGACGGAAATTTTAGTTTTTTTGTGAAAAAGTAAATTTTCTATTTGTTAGGTGTTACTCCGTATAAAATAATTTATTCTATTATTTATTCACATATTTATAATATGCACATACAACTCTAACACCACATAAACTCTTAAAAACATAAACTTATTAATAATAGAAAACTTTACATAATACTAGAAATTTTATGTACAATATGCTTCGTAGTTCCTCACACTAAAGCACACCAAAACTTCACATTGTATTTTTATTTATTTATAATTTAAGCATATTCTTTTTGTAAGTTGAGTTGTACAATAAATTTTTCTTGGAAATAATAACAATAAAAATATTCTATCAGTAAATAACGAAGTGCCCATATTTAAATGCAACTCCTTTTATGTTTACAATTGAAAAGCATATTTTTATATGCTTTGATCAGTATCGTTTTTTGTTTCGGGTTTTTTTTTTTTTTTAAAAAAAAAGTATGGAAAAAAAAAATTAGTTTCTAGTTTTTTTTATGTCATTTTTCAAAATCAACGTGCTTTTAAAAAAATTAATGAATTCGAGCATTGAGAATCCTGCATAAACCAACATATTTATGATTATGAAAACCAAAACTAAAACCAATCCCATAGGGAGGATAAATAAAATTGAAGGCAACACAGAATCAATTAAGCAGAGGAGATTGATGGTGAAGGATTATGATCGACAAAATCAGATAACAGATTCGATTAATCAAAAGTGTCCATGATTAATCAATGAGAGATAGAGAAAACATATAAAACGTGACATACCCAAAAATTCATATCTGTAAATTTAACATATTCAACATGACTAGTAAATCTGAAAAAGCCCGACTAGAATGATCTTCTAACATCGTATGGAAATTGGAAAGGCCAGAAAAACTACAAAGGATTATGATCTTCTAAAATATCACAAGAGCTTTGCTTAAAACAGTGCAAAATTATCGGCTAATAATCCATTATGCATTTCCTACTCCAAATGTTTTTTTTTCAGTCGCAGGAGTCTGAAGCTTTGGGTCAGTTTATCCGAGCAGCGGCAGGAGCAGAAGTAGCACCAACACCACCTAAAAGGCTTGCTAATCCACCTTGACTCCTCATTTGTTCTTGAGCTTCCCTCATTTCCTCAGTATCTGACAGGGTCAGAATATACATTATATGATTATATGCTCAGAGAAGATACCATGAAAGTCAAAGTCAAACTAAAGCAGGATCTGAATACATGATATGTAGAGAAATATATTGTTTCCAAGAAGATGCAAGCCTTGCCATTTACACAATTATACTATACATTAGATAGTATAAAACACAGCACAGCAAATGTGGCATGAATCCTAACTGTTGATTACTTTCCGGGTTACCTTTTTGTCTTTGCACAATATCAAATTGATGCGGTTCTAGGTAAGCAGGCAGAAAGTTCATCAATTACAGAGTTCAGAGCACTTACCCATGTTTTCCATTAGTTTGGGCAGCACGAAAACAACTAGGCCCATGAAGCCAACCATCAGACCCATGGGGCTTTTCAGAAGAGATATGGGCGAGAAGGGTTCCCTTTTCTGTGGTTAGCAAAGAACGAACCGTTATATGAGCTATTGCGATGAAATTTACTTTTGGATAAAATTCAAGTACGGAATATTTTGTGGCTTACCTCGTAATAGTATTCCTCTCTCAAAGGCTCCAAAGCCAACTCAGATAACCCTCTTCTGGTTTCTGTCAATGCAGCCTGAACTTTCCCAGGGTTTCTAGCACTAACATCAACACGAACCTACACAAATAACATGGTAAGAAAGCAGATAATAAAATGTGCTTAAAAGGGAAAAACCGAAAAACCATAAAACAGACATACCGGGGAAAAGAAATAACCAGTTGCAGCCACCTCAATTAGATGAGTGCCGGCTGGGATGTTATGGCTTTAAGCATGGTCAAGGAAAATTTAGTGCATAAGACAAATAACAACAAGATATGTTAATTCTTAAGCCATTAACGCAAGTATGAATGCTAATTTCAGCAAGCCATAGAAGGTAAAGGATTGGCCGGTTAGCCCTACCCGCACAAAATTAATAAATTATACTTCATTGAATACACTTGAATGCATAATAAAAAAAGAATTTAAATCGTAGGATCTACGTGGAAGGATACAATGAAAAATATCCATCAGGCCTCAAAAATGTAACCCTTTGACCGCCATTGAGTATCACCTTGATATTTGATGTTTTTGCAGGCAAGCCATAATCTCTAGTCCCAAAATCTGCAAGGAAAGATGTAATTTAGTTAGCTTGCTGAATCTTCTCATCAACTTGAACCATGAAATGATGCGAAAGAAACATCACAAGCACAAACAACGGACTGAGATTGGACGTATTCCAACTTTCCCAGTGTATAAATTGAAGATTAGATGTGAACAGAATTATGTAAACTGAAACATACTTCAGCTTTCAAAGACAAGTTGCAATAGTCATAACAAATGCATGTACCACCCTAATCAACTGTGGTGCTGTGTGCTCATGTCTCTCACCAATTTTAAGTCAGGAAAGCTCAAACAGCTCAAATGCTGAAGTCCTTTTACAAGTGAACATAATAGGTAACATAGAGAATTTTGACCAATTAGTCCCTTTTCTCTTTGCCATATCTGATGAAGTGATGATAACGTCAAGTAGCTGGTCAAGTTCTCATAACATCTACATCTATTATAACATCTATATCTATTCCGCCTTTTGTTTATGGACTTCCTCCCAACAAATCAGATAATGAAAAGTTGAGAGCAGGTGTATTGCATGGATTTCATATGCTATTTTACTAGAAACAATTCTAATGTAACTGATCTCAAGATGATTGACTTTGTGGATGTCTCTCCTTTACACCTAATTATAGGGTTTTTGGTCAATCACTTCAACAGGTCAACTACCTCCAAAAAGCTATCCAAGATAAATGCATTTATATATCTCTTGAGTCATCCTACCAATCTATAATTGGTTCAATGTTTGTGTACTCCTGTATGGTTGAAACAAAAATTCCACATTTTCTCGCCTCTTGGCTAAGAAAACATCTATCATTGGTGAAGACTGAAGAACTGAGAAAAGAACTTCCACTCAGACTTTTAAGCTGAACCCTCCATCAATAAAGTAAAGCCCTGCATACTATTGAAATTTGAAAAATCGCTTGGTTTTTCAGGGAGTGCCATGAGTCGTAGCAACAATTAAAACATCCTTCACACGTTCCAAATTAGATTCCTTTACAGCACTACATATAGACTTTATTCCTGCCTATCACCCACTATAAATTTTCTCAAAGAAAGCTACTAAAGATGAACTCTTCTTTAATCTAACCACAAAGAGAATTCTGACTTCACAACCTCGCTTCTCTACTATACATTCATCTTGCTACCAAAATCTTAGCTAGTTTGATTCTCATCTCACTAAAATTTCATCAAATGATGTGAAATACCAACCATATCATTATCCAAACGCCATCGACAAGACACCAATCTACCGTGAGACATGAGATGCTGAGACTACTCGGATAAACCCTCAATTAGGCAGATAGACTATCAATGCTTCAATAACACATGAGGGGCAGCTATATATGATGAAACCCGGCACCCAGACAGCCCGGCCACGCACATATGCACAATATATCAAGGCATTTGAATGATGTTGAATCAGTAAAACTCTATGGGGATCCATTATCATCTTACGAAAAATCAGAAGTTTCAACTAGTTCAAAATTTCAACAAATTGGCAGAGAATTTGATCCACAGGGGTTAACCTAAAATCAGTTATGGTATGATTACTCCTATAATCAAATTCAAACCCCAAAAAAACCCAATCTTCCAATGGAACTAGCAAATTGTTAAACAATTCTCCACTTAAGTTTCTAAATTTCACCAAACAGAACACAAAATTCATAGCTCAGGAATATTATATTACAATTGATGAAACATATCAAGGGACGGGAAAAAGTGTTAGAATAATCATACTTGGGATTTTTACCCGACCATTGATAGTGAAACCATCAATTTGCCTGAAAAAACATAATCATCAACAGATTATCAGAAATTAATATGAAGCAGATCTTAATTATTTGCTAATTCAGTTCAAATATATATATTTTTAAAAGAGTCAAACGATAAAATTAAGAAGATAATAAGACATACCCAGATGAAAAAGCGTGTGCTGTGGGAAGAAGAAGGCAGAAACAAAGTGTTAGAGAAAGAGAAAGAAAAAGATTGGATCTGCTAATCGTCACCATGGTAGAAGAGCTCGAAAGAGTCAATCCGTGTTTTAGCAGATGCTCAATTTACTTAAAAAGCTTTGGTAAAGATGAAACCCGTATTTTTGGCCCGGTATTAATTATGGTAGAATAACCTGGGGTTAAAACTTTTTTCTTTTGTCCTTACTAGTTGTTGGATCGTGCGCACTAGTATACAAAATTATTTTTGTAAAAATGTTACTTAAAAGCTAGGAACTTACAATTTATGGTAAATGTTAGAATTGATATGTTAAAGTTAGATGTTGGATTTACATGTAGCAGGAAATAGAAACTATATACGTTTTAATTGATAGTTCGAAGGTACAATATATAGGAAATTATACCCAAAGAAAACAATACATTTTGTATAGCAATGGAATGGTGAAACCGTAAATGTTCTATTGTTAAGAACAAGACAAAATAAAACAAAGAAGGAAACGAGAGGCATGCACGTAAATGCACTATTGGGTGAATAGTAATCAAAGTATGAAGCTTTATAAGTGTTAGGATAATGACTACTACGTGGTTGTTTTTTTTAAAGCATAATCTATTTATTTGCATTCTTTATAAGTTTATATGTACAAAAAAAAAATTAAGAACATAGCTTGTAAATGTGCTAAATTGTTTGCTAGCTTAATTAATAACTTTCTGTTTGCTTCAACGAAAAACAATTTTAAATGGAAATGATTTTTCATGAAAAATAATTTTCAAAGGAAAACATCAACGGATAATAGTCTTCCTTTGTTTGTTTTTTTACAAGAAAAGTTTTAAGAAAAAAGGACATGAAAGTGAAAATAAGAGATGGGTTGGAGGAGAGTAATAGAAATGTACTCCCTCTGTCCCTTAATACTCCACTTGTTTTTACTTTTTGCACTATTCACATACTCCGTAATTCACTTTGACCCTATTTTATTTCTAGTATATAAAAACAAATGTTAGTATATAATATATTGTTGACTTCATCTTAATATATATTTTCAAAATATTAATATTTTTATAAGTTTTTATAATATGTAGTTAAAGAAATTGGTGGTCAAAGTTGTGCATTGGCAAAAGTGTCCGGTCAAAACAGGTCGAGTATTAAGGGACTAAGGGAGTAATAGAAATGTAAGGGGTATTCCTACAACTTTTAAAAAGGAAGTTGTGTTTCCTGTCGAGAAAGTGTTCCGTATTTGGAAAAATTATTATCCATCCTTAACAAAATAGACAAAGAACAAAAAATTTAATTTTCGAAAAAGTATTTTCTGTCAAAATAAACGAAGCCAAATAAGGTGTAAGGATGTAACGGAGTATTAAGGGGGGGGGGGGGCAAAAAGTCCAAAAAAATTACGCAAAGCAATTGTTGTATCGGCTTTTTATTATAGAAAGACGTAGGCAATATAATCAATGAAGAGGGAATTCAAAACTAAGATATATAGTACACATTCGCAGAATATCTATATTATTAAAGCAGAATATCGGTGAATGTGAGGCCTCCAAACACTCAATCCTCTCTTCTCACATATGCCACGTCAATTGCCACATCATACTCCATCAAAAGGAAATCAATCAATCACATGCAACTTCAATCATGCACCAATTAAGCAATAAATAAGGAAAAAAAGAAGAAGAAAAAAAGAGGAGAATTCAAACTACCCATAATAAGAAAATAACCATTGACAAAAAAGGAAATAAAAAATATTGTATTAAATGAATGATATATACATACCAATTAATAAGGAAAAAATAAAAAGAAAAAAAAAATCAGGTTGCTTATCTCTTGAAAGGAAATTTGAATAACATAAATATAATAACTTACTATTTCGACACAAATTATTAAATATTATGAAATAATTGAAAAATAATTCCAATCAATCTAACACATATGGCGTCATTTTTTTTAATTATTCATTTAACGTATAATTAATCAATTTAATAAAAAAAGTAGGTACTTCAGTCAAATGATTAAACCATACATTTTATAATTTATTATTAAAAAAATAAAATAAACATACAATCCTTTCGACTATCAAGAAAAAAGTAAACATAACACCCTCTGGCAAAAAGATGTAATATTTTAGAAGAGAGTAAAAAATAAGGAGCAAGGTAAAATTACTTCATCAGTCATTTTAATAAGATATTATTATAAGATACATGTGAGAGGATGATGGTTGTTGGCTTCGTGATAGCTGGGAGATTTTACGGGTAATTGTGTGGGTTATTAAGAGTGTAGCTCATTCGGTTGTTGGTGGATCGGAGTGAGATTTTTGTCGCCGATGGTGGGAATTCTGATTGCAGTTGGGTTGGTTAGGATATTTTTGTTGATGGTGTAAAATTCGTGATAGTTGGGTAACATTTCTATCTTGGTGGTTGGAGGTAGAGGGTTAGGAAGGTAGATGATTCCGGTGGGTGTGGTCGTTGGATCGAGAGGTGGTGGAATAATGTGAGGTGACGTGATCAAGGTGGCCTTAGAGTAGAGGAAAAGAAGAGACGGAGGTGGGGAGGAAGTTTGACGGTAAGAAAGGGTATGGGAATGACACAAAATTTAACTAATAAACAACACATATATAAGGGAATCAACTCAATTGATTCACTTATATTTCTTGAAAACCTTAAAACAAACGCTCATTAATCAATCTCTACATGCTAACAACTATATAAATAGTACATGGAGAAAAACATGAATATATTTAGGATGAGATCATTAAAGGAAATAATGAAAATATGTGAAAAATGGTTGTATACTACGAGAAAATAAATTCTATGTACTACGGAGTATTATTTACATATATACTTAGTCAACAATATGGAAGCTCGAATAAAACATCATTCGTTATGAGGGATATAGAACATCTTTTAAACAAAGAAAATATGAAAACTCATTAAATAAAAGGAATATTGGTTATAATAATCCAACCTATTTATAAAAAAATCAGACAAAATATATTTATAGAAAGTCACATCTTGAATAATTATATGAAAATTAGTACCATTTCAAGTAAATATTTATTTCATAAAAATCAACTAACATCCATAAAATTATACAATATCGCTATTGTAATCATTCTTATAAGTGTACTTCCAACTAGCTAAATACAGTCAATCAAAACTAAAATGATATACTTAGAAAAGTCAATTGATAACAACTTTTTGATAAGCTACTTTATTAGAATATGACATTTTGTCTTAGGCATCTAGCAACATTTCAATTATCTAGCATCGCTAAAAAAATATTTCATAATTACTTCTTATTTATGTTATTACTACTACAATGTACAAAGTGAGTGTTTTTAAAAATCTAATGCCCCATTTTATTTGTTTCCTAATTTATAGAATCCCGTGCATAAGCAGGGGCCCATACTAGTTAAACATTAAATCAAAACTTGGGAGTTAAGCCCATTATGGGGTCTAAGTTTTGCAATAAATCACCAATTGGGACCTCACGTTTTTTTGGGTCAATAATTGGGACCTAAGGTTAGATTTTTGGTAGTTTAACTCACCTTTAACTCAAGGTTGACTATTCAAACTAATAAAATAAATCAAAAATAAATTATAAGAGTTATGACTTAATAAGTAGTATTATTTGCCAATTTTTTAGGGGTTTTATTGGGTTTATTTTGTTCGTCTTTAGATTTGAGTTAATTAGTACTCCGTACTTGTTAATTTTGTGATTTTTTGTTCCCCTCAAAAAAAAATTGTGATTTTTTGTGAGATTAATGATTGAATTGGTTAATTTTGTGATTTTGTGATTTTGTATGATATTAAATGCTGCTAAATTTTATTGTTTTTGTGTTGATTTTGATAGATTTGTTATTGTTTGATTTTTTATTTTTTTTTAACTTTTTATGTTTACTTCGTGATGTTTATACCTTAATCACTTAAGGAGAGAATTTTTTTTTGCATACCTTATAAATTGATTGAAAGTAAAATGAGGTTGACCATTGTTTCAAATGAAGATGCCTTTTAAAGGGGTGACATACAGTGAGAAGTATGATAGATTGATACATACTACAAGTATTTTTAGAATGTGACTCGTATACGTACTCATTTTCTTTAAAAAAATTATGGGTCAGGACGGACTGGGCTATGCTAAATAGGTCACTTGAACTGACTAAATATGACTTATTTATGACCCGAACAGACCAATTTCATTAAGTTTGGGCCGGAGCCGCCCTTGACATGGCTCATTTTATAGCTCTATGTTAAAACATTCAAGGGAACATTTTGATTTTGTTGGTTTCGAAGTAAAATTATGTAAATATTAGAAATTAGTTACTTAACATTTCTTTTTTCAATTTATCGTTGAACTGTGAACTAATCATAATGGACGAACTTCATTAATAAAGAAAATAGAAATTAATGTGGTGTTGATAGTTTCCGATGATGTTTGTTCAAGAGGGAGATATTGGAGGTGTAAGAATAACAATTAATTAATTAAATTAGTTTTGTATTTTTGCAAAAATAAAATGTTATAATTATATTTCTTATTTCTTAACCCAAGGACTTAACATTTTTTTAACCACCATAGTTAACTTTGGCTAAAAAAGTAAGATGAGGTCCCAATTATTGACCAAAAAAAAGTGAGGTCCCAATTGTTGATTTTTTCTAAAACTTGGACCCCAATCATGGGGTTAACTCCAAAACTTGGTTAGCTAAATGGGGAAGATTCCATTATCCTATATTAGTTGGCTTACCGTATGATAACGAACAAGGGTGTTAATCGAGTTAAACAAACTCAACTCAAATAAAAAACCGATTAAAGTTTGACTCGAAACTTTGGCGAGCACGAGTTGAGAAAGCTCTAAATCGACTCCATAAGCTCGTGAGCAATTAGATCCTTCACTTGGTTGATAAATAATTTGTATTTTGGTGCTAGGCTTGCCAGTTGAGAATAACTTTGTTTTAGTTATTTAATTAGTTAAGCACTAGAATCAATTAGTTAAGCATTTGAACTAATTAGTTAAGCAATAAAATCAATTAATTAAGCAATTGAATGAATTAGTTAAAGTAATGTAACTAATTAGTTAATAGTTAAGCAATGAAACCAACTAGTTAAGCAATCGAACTAATTAGTTAAGCAATGAAACCAATTAATTAAGCACTTGAATCAATTAGTTAAACAATGAAACCAATTAGTTAAGCTTTTGTTGTATTCAGTTACATCTTGTATGTTTTAGTTATATAAAGTAATACATATAATTGACGAATTAGTTAAAGCAATGCAATCGAACCAATTGGTTAAGCATTAGAACTAATTAGTTAAGCAATCGAACGAATTAGTTAAGCAATGTAAACGATTAGTTAAGCACTGAAACCAATTAGTTAAGCAATCAGACTAATTAGTTAAGCAATCGGACTAATTGGTTAAAATTGAACCAATTAGTTAAGCAATATAAACGATTAGTTAAGCACTGAAACCAATTAGTTAAGCAATCGAACTAATTAGTTAAGCAATCGAACCAATTAGTTAAGCACTGAATTAATTAGTTAATTAATCGAACTAATTAGTTAATCATTTGAACCAATTAGTTAAGCAATGAAAACAATTAGTTAAGCACTGGAATTAATTAGTTAATCAATCGAACTAATTAGTTAAGCATATGAACCAATTAGTTAAGCAATGAAACCAATTAGTTAAGCATTGGAATTAATTAGTTAATCAATCGAACTAATTAGTTAAGCATTTGAACCAATTAGTTAAGCAATGAAACCAATTAGTTAAGCAATGAAACCAATTAGTTAAGCAATGTGACTAATTAGTTAACATTTTCTGAGTTTAGTTATGATTTTAGAAGTTTTAGTTAAGATTTTCGGAGTTTTAATTATGATTTCAGAAGTTTCAGTTACGTTTTTCTAAGTTTAGTTAAGATTTTATAAGTTTTAGTTAAAATTTTCTTAGGTTTAGTTAAAAAATATCTTGTTTTAGTTAAGATAAATCGATTAATGAAATTTTTTTACTAGTGAACCTAAAGTTATATTATATTGGGCTAGGTGTAATGTTTTGGGGCTTTTACCTATCTTTTCAAAAATACGAACTAAAACTAAGAAAATCTTAACTAAAAGTCACAAAACCATAACTAAACCTCAAAAATTTTATCTTAAATAAAACAAATTTATATTTAACTAAAACAAAAATTTCCTGAACTAACACAAATATATACTCATAACTAAAACGAATTTTTTTTTTTTGGCAAGCAAGTAATAAATTTTATTGATCACCCAAAACAGTTTACACACAGGCTAACCTGTTATCACAAGGAAACAGGAGCAAACAAAAAAGCTAAGAAACCTTAGCTAACCAGACCCACCCTTTACAGGTTGAAAAACCAGTCCCTATCCCTTGTACTTGCTTTACTACTGATGAGATTAGTGACTCTACCCTTCACTTCAGTTTGTACAGACTGAACAATACACTTGATACTAGGAACCTTCAAGTTCCACACTGCAGAGTTCCTTGCCTTCCATATGTGGTACACCAGACATGCAATTGCAGTGTATAAGATGGTTTTATGAACCTTGCTTCTACCATATCTCTGGATCCACTTCAAGAGAGGTAACATGGAGTTTCTGCCTTGTTGGAATCCCAACCAGGCCAAGACCTGCTGCCTGCAAACAGTGCCAAAAGAGCACTCAAAAAAGAGATGCATTGTGGATTCAGTGCCAGTCCCACACACAGGGCACAAATCATCAGTGCTGATATTTAACTTATGCAATCTGTCTTTAGTCTTTAATTTGTCCAAAAGAGCAAGCCATAGAATGAATCTATGTTTAGGAACACTCAACCTGTTCCAGACATAAGATTGCCATTGAACTTTGGCTCCTTGAGTGCAAAGCTCACTGTAGGTGTCCCTGATGGAGTACTTGGGCTTAGCCAGCCATTGAGTGGAATTGAGTTGGTGATTGCAGTGGCTTTTGATTTTGCATAGAACTTTCACTACCCAGCTAGCAGCAGTGGGGGCAGTGAACTGGCTCCAATCTTTGTCTTTCACATAGACAGTATGGATCCACTAGACCCATAGGTTGTCTTGCTTTTGAGCAATAGCCCATACCTGTTTCCCAACAGCTGCTTGGTTCCAAATTAAGATGTTCCTAAACCCAAGACCCCCCTGTGCTTTTGGTTGACATAAATTATCCCAGGCAACTGCTCCTGGTTTGCTATCATCATAGGTGCCAAACCAGAGGAAAGATCTGCATACAACATTGATTTTTTTAAGAATAGCACTAGGAAGCAAAAACATTTGAGACCAGTATACACAGATGCTCATCAGGACAGAATTCACCAGTTGAGCTCTACCAGCAAAGGAGAGATTCCTAGAGCTCCAAATTTTGATTTTGGAGGTCATTTTATCAATGAGGCAATCACAATCCCTAGCTTTCATTTTCCATGGACTGACTGGAACACCAAGATAAGAAAAAGCAAGAGATCTCAACTTGAAACCAGTAAGAGTGGCCATTTCCTGTGACTGAGAAGCAGACATGCCACAGCAATAAAGAGATGATTATTGGCATTAACCTCTAGCCCAGTGCTATCAGAAAACCATTTGAAACCTTGCAGAGCTAATTTCACAGACTGAGCATCACCTTTACAGAATAGAAGAAGGTCATCTGCAAAGCAAAGGTGGTTAAGCTTTAATCTTCTGCATCTAGAGTGGAATCTGAAATCAGTTTGATCACCAATGGATGTCATTGCTCTTGTGAGATACTCCATGCAAAGAGTAAAGAGCAATGGTGACAAAGGGTCACCTTGTCTCAAACCTCTTCTTGGGTGGATCAGTTCTGTAGGTGTTCCATTGATCAGGATTGAGTATTGAGTGGTTTTCAGGCAAGTCATGATCAAATGAATAAAATGAGTAGGAAAACCCAGGTCCAGTAGAACTTCCTCAATAAAGTCCCACTCAACTGTATCATAAGCTTTTTTGAGATCCAGTTTCATCATACAGTTAGCTTGAAGTTGACCTTTCTTGTACATCTTGATTATATCCTGGCACACCAGGACATTGTGGAGAATGGATCTCCCTTTCACAAAGGCTCCCTGGTTAGGAGAAATGATATCTGGTAGCACTGAACCCAACTTATCACACAACAGCTTGGATATGCATTTGTACAGAACTGAGCAACAGGCTATTGGTCTGAAATCACTTACTGAAGAAGGAACATTTATTTTTGGGATCAAGGTGATTGAAGTGACATTAATCTCTCTTAGCATTTTCCCAGTTTCAAAGAAGTCATTCACTGCAGCAAGGAGATCATTCTTGATGATGTCCCAGGAACTTTTGTAGAAGTGGCTATTGAAACCATCTAAACCAGGAGCTTTATTGCTTGGTATGCTATCCAGAACTCTCTTGACATCATTCAAAGAGAATTTACAAGTGAGAGAGTTCCTGTGGGTCTCAGTGAGCCTTGGCCCTCTATCCATGATGCTTCTCTGGATGGGAATCCTGTTGTCTTTTTTGTAGCAAAAAAGGTTCCTGTAAAAGTCCAAGAAAGCAACTAGTCAGCTGCAGCATTCTTCTCTGCTGTAGATAAATCAATGTTGGTGGGATCAGAGTGAAGTTTGTCCTGAATCTCAGCCAGATGGGCTTGCATTTGAACTTTGGTTGCCTCAACATTGCTGTAACCAGTTTTGTTTAGGAGTTTCAGATCATGCTTGATCCATTTCAGCTTCTGAATGATTCTGAATATCACACACCCATAAACATATTTTGACCAGTTCCTTTCCACAATGGGTAAGAACTCATCTGATGATGTCCACATGTTATAAAATCTGAATGGCTTCTTCTGGTGTATGGTGGGGTAGGAACTCAGAACCATGGGGCAATGGTCATAGGTGCCTTCAGGGAGGTATAAAGCTTCTGCATTGGGGAACATAACATCCCATGCAGAGTTGGAGAGAACTATGTCAATTCTAGAGAACACCCTATTACCACCATCTTGTTTGTTGTTCCAAGTGTAAAGTCTGCCTATGGTTTTTACTTCTGTAAGTTGACACTTAGCCATGCAGTTTCTCATTGGCTGGATATCTGACAATCTCACAGGAGAGCCAATCCTGTCTTCTATTTCTTTTACAGCATTTAAATCACCCATGATCACCCAGGCAGAGTGGATCATGCCAGCCAGAGTGCATAAAGTGGCCCATAATGGTTCTCTCTCAGTTGCAAGGTTAAAACCATAAATGAAAGAGACAAAAAATCCCACTCCAGAGTATCTAGGGATCACAAAACCATGAATCATTTGACTGTCCATATGGATAATGTTCATCTGAAACACATCAGGGTCCCAAGCTAGGACAATTCTACCATTTCTGTGGTGACTTAGGTTAGTAGTAAAGCACCAATTTGGGAAAATGTTAAGATACAGATCACCCATTTTGGCTGACTTTACTCTTGTTTCCAGGAGGCAACAAAGTTTTATTGTGTGAGAATGAATCATTGATCTTACATCTGATTGTTTATCTTTCCTGTTGATCCCCCTTACATTCCAACATAGCACTTTATCCATTAGGACTAGGGGATGCCACCCCCCTGCCTAATGAGTGCCCACTACCAGCATGATTCTTCATAGACTCCTCAACATCACATTCCACTTCATTATTAGATTCAGACAAGGCTTGGTATGTGTTGGAGGTGACCACTGGTTTCAACTGATGTCCCACTATTCTACTGAACTTGGTTGCTTGAACAAACACATTGGCTGGTTCCACTTGTTGTATAGGTTGAGTGGTAGTTGTTTCCTGCTGAATTGGTTTTGGAATCCATACCTTTCTAGTATGTCCAACAGGTCTCCTAGTGCATTTGACTTTGTCATGCCCCATACCCCCACAAATTGTACAAGATATAGGCAACCAGTCATATTTGACCTGTTGGTCAACCTGGATTCCTTTTTCATTGATGAAGTGAATCACCTCTGGAAATGGTTGATCCACACTAACCTCCACAAGGACTCTTGCATACAACAATTTATCCCTATTTTTTGTAGCCTGGTCAACTTTGAGCATAGTACCAAGTTGACTAACAATCTTGGTGAGACTTTTATCCCCCCAGTATTTGACATCTAATCCTTGCAATTGGATCCAAATTGGGATTTTCTTGATAGGGTCCTTACTGAAATTGATGTCAGGTGACCATGGTTTCACAATTAATGGTTTGGAATCAAACAACTGGAAACCACTCTGGAGGACTTTCTCACAATTCTCCATAGTTGCAAAACGAACCAGGTATATGCCTTTCCCAACCAGAGAAACTTTGTCTACCCCAAATTTCCCCCAAATTCGTCTCACATATCCTTCCATCACATTTTATGGAGGGTTTGCACCCAACACATAACAAACAACAGCTGATTCCCAGAATTCAAGTTCCTCTTTAATATCATCAAAATCAATTGTCACCACAGAGGGTAAAACAGGGGATGGGATTGGGTTACAGTCATTACTACTCAGATTTTCATTATTGGTGAGATTAATGGGTTTATTCATAGTCAGAGATTGATTTTCAATCGTAGGAATACTCAACCTAGTAGCATTCGCGCCAAATTTCGAATTCGATTGAAAGTGGGTTCGAGCATCCTTACCACTATGGAGTCCATTTAGCCAGGCATTGAACTCTCCTCGGACTTGCGATTGTTGCTGTAAATGTTGTAGGCTTGATTTTGGTGTCAAAATCTCATTCAGATCGAAAGCTTGATCATCTGGGTTTTCCTCTGAGTTTATGGAAATATCATCGCATTCCTCCATTGAAGGGTTCTTGTCAAGCTTTTCCTGGGATTTAGTCTTATTTGTTACTCTCGATTGTGCTTGTGGTGTTTTTGTTTTGGATTTGCTTCCACCATTGTTGTTTTTCTTGGATTGCTTTCGCGTGTTTGCCATGGCGACGAAGGAGGAGAGAGTCCTCTTCGAAACCCGCAAAAGCTAGAAAACAGATTTTCTAAAACGAAATTATTTATAACTAAAATGAAAATTATCTTAACTAAAACAATATTAACCAAAACTTTTACATAGACACTATATTACAACATAACAAAATCAATCATACCTAAACGAAAATTATTCTTAACTAAAATAAAATATTTTTAACTAATTCAAATGGCTTAAGTGAAAAAAAAAATGTAAATGAACCATTTCATTCCATAACTAAATATAACAAAACTGTAACTAAAACAATATAATTTTTAACTAATACACAATATAATTTTGTTAAGCAATCGAACTAATTAGTTAAGCATTTGAACCAATTAGTTAAGCAATGAAATCAATTAGTTAAACACTGGAATTAATTACTTAATCAACCGAACTAATTAGTTAAGCAATGAAACCAATTAGTTAAGCAATGAAACCAATTAGTTAAGCACTGATATTAATTACTTAATCAACCGAACTAATTAGTTAAGCATTTGAACCAATTAGTTAAGCAATGAAACCAATTAGTCAAGCACTGGAATTAATTAGTTAATCAATCGAGCTAATTAGTTAAGCATTTGAACCAATTAGTTAAGCAATGAAAGCTATTAGTTAAGCACTGGAATTAATTAGTTAATCAATCGAACTAATTAGTTAAGCATTTGAACCAATTAGTTAAGCACATGAACTAATTAGTCAAGCAATGAAACCTATAACTTTACAGATATAAAAAAAGTATTGAAAATAATTAGTTAAACAATGTAACCAATTAGTTAAGCACGAGAACCAATAAGTTAATTTTAACTAAATCCAAATTTAACTAAATACAACATCGTATTTCATAACTAAATACAACATTTTTTTTTCTTGCCATTATAATTTTTTGAATTTTAGTTAAGATATTTTGAGTTTTAGTTACGCATTTTGAGTTTTAGTTACGCATTTTGAGTTTTAGTTAAGAGTTTCTTAGGTTTAGTTAAGAATTATCGTGTTTTAGTTAATATTAAATCAATTTATTGATTATTTTTATGTAATTTTATGGTTTAGTTACATTTTTTTCATTAAAGTCACATTTATTTTAGTTACACTTTTGTTATATTTAGTTAAGAATAATGTTGCCTTAGTGAAGAAGGGTTTTGTTTTAATTAATTATAAGTTCATTCTAGTTAAAGTTAAATTTGTTTTAGTTAATAATAGAATCATTTTAGTTGATGTTATCTACCTTCATTGTACCTTCATTGGAAGGCTTCTGCCTTCATTGTGCCTTCATTGTACCAATTTTTTTTTTGACTCAAGAGTGGAAGCCAGGCTTCAGAAAATCAAAGGAAAACAAAATTCAATTATGTTGATTGAACAGTCGGAACTCGGAACCCATTGCCACCATTGTTGATTGAACTGTTGAAGTTCACCGCCTTCCTGGAAGCACCAGACGCACATCCACCTCCACCTCCTCCACCACCACCACCACCACCACCACCCAAAACTTAAATCGAAATCGAAAAATCAAAAACCGAACTTTCCTAAATTCGAAATATCAACCAAATCAATCCAAAACTCAAATCGTAAATTCAACAAAATTAAAGGAAAAATAACATAAAAATAAAAAACCTAAAACCTCAGGACATAGATGGTGGGACTGCGACGAGAAAGAGGACCGATGAGAACCTTCTAACACGGCGGTGGTTATCTCCGGCGAGAGAGAGTTCGCAGAGGAGAGAGATCTCAGAGATGATGGTAACCTCAGGACATAGATGGTGGGACTACGACGAGAGAGAGGAGATCTTGAACCTTCTGACATGGTGGTGGTGGTCTCCGAGAGAGATCGCAGAGAGGAGAGAGAGATCGCAGAGAGATCGCAGAGAGGAGAGAGAGAGACCGCAGAGAGGGGGCAACAGAGGAAACAAGGAGGAGAGAGAAATGAAACTGCTATTTATACGCGCGTGACACAGCTGCGCGTGGGCAAAGTAGCTGACGTCAGCACGGTCGGACGCTCACGCGCGCGTCAGGCCGTCTGACACAAAAGCTGCTGAAATACGGAACACTTTCTCGACAGGAAACACAACCTCCTTTTTAAATATTGACAGGAAACACAACTTCCTTTTTAAAAATCGACCCGACCCGAAAATACTGGGTCTTGAACCAAGATTTTGTGACCCGTAACCCGACTTTATCCGAATCCAAACAACCCGAAAAGTAATGGGTCAAAACCCGACCGAACCCGTTTTTGACCCGCCCGATTGAAAATCATCGTATTTATAGTAATAAATGAGATTATGAGAAAATATAAGCATAATAAACACGTTATTTTTACCATTGTTGTGTGTAATATGATTTTAATTTGAATTATACGCCATATAAGGTTGAATTTGACTAAATATAAACTTGTGTAGGAAAATTTGTTAAATTGTGCCCATATTTTGTATATTTATCACCTAAATTAATGAAAATATAATGTGCGTTTTAAAATCTCTCAACCCGTTGGGTCGACCGAACCCGAAAGTTCTGGGTCTTGAACAAGCATTTGTAAACCCAAACCTGAAAGTGACCGACCCGATTCAACCCGAACCCGATAATAATTTTCTACAACCCAACCCGACCGATCCGTTTAACGGGTCTAGTCTCGATACTTCTTAAAACAAGTAAATTAGTAATAAATATTTTTAAAACTTACATAAAGAGTAGAAAAAAAAGGCGTAGGATTCTAGAAAGACCAAAACTTTTAACGAGCGACTCGACTTGAAACTTCAATGAGCACGAGTCGAGCACTGGCAATAAATTTTCTATTCGAGTTGAGCATCACTTAGTCCCACTAGGTCCAAGGTCTCGTTAGTAGATGATTGTATTTCAATAGTTGTGTATCAATCGCCTTCATTTTTATTCATTTTACATGAAGTTCTTATGGGAAGATGGGCATAATTATTCATTTTTTCAGAAAATACAACATATTAAAAAATATAGTAAGTGATCCTAGACTGAGTTCCATTGACACGAGTTCCATAACACATAGTTCCTTCTTGTTTCCTTACCTTGACGCCTAGAAAGTAAACTCATACGTTCAAATTCTTCTCTTCGAGTTTCCCCTTAAGAACTGTTCCTTCTCTTCCGCAATTCCTCCAACTCATTTGGAGTTCCAGTTCCTCTTTATAAACTCTGTAATTTCCAGCTTGTTTGGAGGTACTCCTTAGGAACTGCCCTGCATTTCCAGATTTCTAGCTGTGGAACTTATGCTTATTTGCTATGAACTTCTCACGATCATCAACTTTCAGTAAGCTCTATAATTGATAGTATAAGAACAACCTTTCATTAACGATCTTTGCACACATACAACTTAAAAGCCAAGTTAGTTAATTACTTTAGTTTGTCATCATCAAAACTACATTGGTTCGGCAGAGTAACAAACACCAAATTTAATCATGTAGTCATGGACATTGTTTTTCTTGAAGCTTTTTTTAGGTTGTGATAAACTGATAATAAGCGTTATTTAACGATACAAATTTGTAACAAACCTTGTTAAAGGCTCAAACAACGATGTGAAAGAGGGTATTCATCATTTGTCTAATCTCATCCACAACGATCGTGGTATTACCGAATTAGAATTGTGTTTGATCCAAATTATTTTGTATTTGTTATTTTTGATTTCTATTGTAGATGCCACTATTTTACTAATAAACTAATTTTACCTTTAAAAAAAATTAAAAAATCGATAATTCAAGACCTAGATACTAATTCGGTTACTATTTGGGCCACACCCCAGTCAGCAGAGGTGGAGTTGAGAACACACTCGCAGTCAAATTGACTTTGACACAAAACTGAGTTGAATTTGTATTTCCAGATTAGTACAATAACAATGTATATACACAGGGTGCAAGACCCATACACAAACCGATTTTTTAGTAACTAATCTTAATGACTACGCTTCGTATTTCTTTTCATATTTCACCAAGACATGATTTAGAGTATATTATTCTGTTTTTTCTATTCTGTGCAAATGCCTATTACCCCTTAGGGGATCATACTCCTTTTTATGACAATTCTCGCACAAAGAGCAATTAAAGCTGATGACGAGACAAAAGAATTTGAGAGACTGAGCTAACTGTAATTCCTGCATGCTATAAACCCAGCCTCTTCGAGCACCAATCCGAAATATTAGCAATTACAAATCCGCCAAATACCTGTAATGTTGAGCATTTCCATGAAAACGTTTAAGCAAAATTGATTGAAAATCATAAAGCTTTAAAAACTATGCATATTTTTAACAGAAAATTCTACTGATGTTTCTAACAGAAAATTCTGGTGAGGCTTTTTATGACAGATTTCACATAAATTTCAGTACTCCATATTAGTACCACAAAAAAGGCTGTCAAAAAAAGAGAGGAAAGGATAGAAAAAACCCAACCACCATTTTGATAGGGAATAGGATGTGTGAGTTAACTGATAAGCACATTATGCACAACTAGTGTATGCCATTGCTTAAACATATGGAATAAGTTGGGAAATGGTATTTATCCTGTCAAAGCACTCATATAATTCCTCACTTTGTAAATGAAATCAAATTTGAGTTGAAATTGAGAAAGTTACCTGGACAGAGCCAAGAACATAGACTGTGGAATAATGCCGACCATGTATAACCATGTCAGCCAACATCGCAAGTGGGATCGTGAGTGACATACCCAAAGTTGCAACTAGTGGAGTTGTCCATACAACAGATAATGCCCTGATAAGAAGAATAGTTAGCACTTTTGTTAAGAATAAACTGAAAAGATGAACCATTTATTGCAAATTTGGGATTGGGTGACTAAATACCAAAAGTAATCAGAGAGAACGCTTCCAATTAGTCCGTTGGCAAGAACAACTTCATCTGTTTTAGCAGAGTGGGGAATAGTGAACTTTGGTTCAATTCCTAAAATCGTCAACGGCCACACTGAAAGACAAATACCAGAAAAACTGTCATTTGACTGAACAAGCAAAATATAATATAGACTCTCACTGTCTCACAAGGCACATGGTAGCACAAACTCCAGCAAACCCTGCACTAGCTTTCTTGTCACAATTTTTTTCCCCCTTTGTTCCAGAATAGATAACAGAAAACTGGATCACTTAAAAATACAAGGAAAGATCACATACCAAGCCACCAAAGGGCTATTAGAGTAAAGAAACCAATGTATCCAAAAAGTTTCTGAACATCCACTTTTCCTCCTTCCTCACCAGCAAACTTTTTCAGCAGCACTGCATATTTAAAAATAGAAAAGTAAGCATTGCAGGGGGTATGGTGCTAAACTGCTAACAATAAAAAAAAAATTAAAGTTTTAAACATAGCCTCTAACCGGTGAATAGCCCATATGACATAGCTGAGAGAAGCCCAAAAAGATCCCCCGTAAGTGAACGTTGTCCATCACTGGAAGAAAAGATTTGAAATGTCAATCAGTAACAAAAATCACAAATATCGAAAAAACCAGAATCAGTAACCCAGTAGATCATCAGAATGCGAAAAGAGAAAGCACACTTCATAGTTATTACATATGACCATAAAAGGACGTTGCATGACATTAAGGGCTTCAGTTGAAAAGATGTGACATCATAACCTATCCAAATACATGTTTGTTACTGTACTAAACTAGCATCTAATGTCTAAAGTCTAAAGTCTGAACTATTTATTCCTTATCAGGACACACTTGGAATGAGAGGAATGAAGTATTGGGATACAACAATCAATTAGTAGGCCTCAAGAAAGTGGTAATGGCAGTTGTTAAAACTGATAGAGGAACCTATTACCCACATAAAGGAGCAGATCAGTAATAATATATAAATGTTACTCCCATTTGGCAGGTGATATATTACATTATAGTTTATGCTCCATACCCGTTTGAGATACACTGACAGCACAGTTTACTATGCAGTCACAAAGACTAATCCGAAGCTACTGAGCAAATAATGTCTTGTCAATAGTTGACAAAGTAAAATGGTCCATTAGCAGCTGAGGAAGGAGAAAAAAATCACTCAAACACGGTAGTTTTAAATTACAATATCCTACTTGTAGCATTAAATTCAAACATAATGAATGACAATGAACATGTAAGCAAGTAACTTGTGTTCATAATAGAAAATAGATATAAACTACAAAGATTAAAATATAACAGATGATAGTAGATTTGTGGTGCAACGGCGAGGTTGCTCCATTGGACCTAGAAGTCTCAATCATATTGCAGAAAGTCTCTACAGGCTCTGCAGAAGTGGAAGCAAACATCTTGTAGGGTGATGTGGTTGATCAAGGCAAGGACTAAGGGCCTCAAACATTATACTATTTTAGTCTCATCCTTTGTGAATTCTGCAGAAAATGTAAGCTGAAATAGCCTCTTTTATTTTTAATAAAATTCCACCATTAAAGTGAAAAATAGAGCTCTGCAACCAAAAATTACTATCTTGACATGATGGATCCAATTCAAAAGACAAGAAAAATTTCATCGGTACTTGTGCGCTTGAGAAATGGGGATGAGGCAGAAACAGAAGATAAGTGCTTCTTCCTGTCGTATACCACACATACATATTCATCCAATACACTACATAAAAATGACTCCCAAATTGGTTAACAGGAAGGCAGAAACTTCAGAAGAGTTACCTTGAACTACTAAGTTGCGACTCATCCGCGGCCCAAGTTTTCCCCAGAGTTGTCATGAGAACACCGGACATGCTAACAAATACAGCAACAACCTTGGCCATATTCAATGAATCCTCTCCAAGGAGCACTCCGATGAAAAGAGTAAAAAGCCCAGAGGTCGAGGATAAGACTGTTGTACTTGCAACACTAGTACGTGCCAAGGCAGCATTTGAAAGATACTACAGGAAAATAAATTTTCATGTCATAAATCTTGCTTTACAAAACTGATCAAGGGAACAGATGAGATGTATTAGCAACAGGATTTTCCTTCCACAGTGCAACCTCAAGTCCTCAACCTGCTGAGTTTCAACAGCAAATTCAAAATCTACTTGAAATTTCGATATAGTTCTTGTCCAAAGAAACTCATCTGTAACCTAAAAGAAGAGTTTTCATAAGAACCTATTTTCTACCCTAAATGGGCCCCTTATAAGTTATAAATACTCCCCCCCAGAAAGTACAATTGAATGCACCGCGGACGATCTTGGCTTAGAGAGATGCGCCTTTTAGGGAAACAGACTTCAACGGGCCAAAAGAAAAGAAACCGACTTCAAGGAACACACATAGCAAAAATAAGATATACTAGTTGTCAAAAACCAAAAGCATAATATGTAAAACGCAGTACAAAAAGATTAAACTTTTCAAGCAACCAACTTATAGAACTTATAGTATATGACAGAATGTAAACAGTCAAATGGATCATAAAAAAGTAGACAAAACCATTCAAACAGAAATGAGAAATAAAAAGAATATCCCATTTGCTTACCTCAACAGCAAACCAAAGAGGGGCAAGGTATAATCCATATCTAACAATTTCCCATTTGCTGAGCTCCCTCTCCGACTTCCTCAAACCATCATCTAGAAAAGGTTTTTCTTCTCCCAAAGAAAGGTTTAAGTCACTGTCCTTTTTTACGGGATTCCCCTCGAGTTCCATTGCACAGATTTTCTGCTCAACGTACTTAAGAGGAGAATCAAGTATGTCCACAGAATCTTTCACAGTTTCAACAAGTTTCCCATTCCTTGAAGAGCAATTCTTCATTTTACGATAAAACCAATCTTTAATATAGGATATGGGAAGGTAAACCACCATCAGAGATGCTCCAAGATATGTCACTGCAAACGGCTGTCTATATGCATTATATATGTCCTGCATGGTAGGTAATTGTCAGACAAGGTAAGGACAAACGTATGCTTCAATCGTGTAGTGTAATTATGGAAAGTAATTATGAAACAAAAATTGATACAACTCTGAAAACACGAAATTATTCATTCACGTATAAGCTGTATCTTCACATGTAAACTTTGACATAGAGCAGAAAGATAGAACGTTCTGCACGAATATATTCTCAGGGTAAGGAACGGGGTATGGTAAAGGCTGCTGAAATAGTTTACCGGCGAGATGACAAAGGAGCAGAGTACAGCAACTCCTTCACAGTAAGGTGTTATTGTAATTTGCTTTATTGTTTTGTAAATACTTTATAAGCACTAAAGTCCTTCTACTGGCACAGTGTCACCCCATCCTCTCCCTTCTTTTAAGGCATCGCAACAGCACCTCTCCCCCCCCCCCCCCTAAGTGACGAAAAGAAAACCACACAAACTACCACCTCCCTAATACTCCATAACAATAGTACTTAAACATCCATTATAAAGCTTGGATATTCTCACTCTCCCTTATACTCACTCTATGTAGGGTGTAACATGTAAGGACTAAGGGCATCTTGGAAATTCATTTGTAAACCATGCCAACTTTAGAAAGATAACATTTTCCGGAAATCCCAAAATAGTAATCAGTATGTGCTTGTTAATTATGGACGGAGAGACTATTTGCCAAGTCACAAAGAATTGATCTTAAGGCTCTGTTGATAAGTTCACAAAAAAAAAAAGTAAGTGAAAATCAGGTGAATAGAATGCACCTTTCTATCCACTTTCGTAACTGTACTGCCTAGATGGATGGAAGATATTATATTCCAGTTAAGTTGTCATTCTATCGGAATTCGAAAGTGTTCATCAAACATGGATAGGATACAACGCTGGGAGACAGGGACACGAAAGTTTTGACTAAAGTCAATCTGATTCTCTCACAATACTACAGTCAACTTTGGTCAATCACTAACCCATATTGTATAGTTAGAAGTCCATCCTAATAGCATCATCAATCATCATACTTATGTCATTTAGCTATTATAAAGAAGCAAATTCGATGAGTAATTGATGCACAAATGCACAATTTTCCCAAATCTTCTGCTACAAACCCCTTTCCAGTAACATCAAATGCACCAATTATAATTAAAAAATGACAAAATAAAAAAACTCTAATGTTCAATTTCCAACAAATATTTCTACCTCGACTAACACACACAACAAAAAACAGAATTATGCCCAAACACAAAATACAGCAAAAGCAGTCTTCAATGTTGAACAATTGGATACAAACCCACATCAAAATTTAAACTGAATAACATAAAACCCAATTACAAATAACAAAATAAATCAAACCCATAACTATTTTAGTAAATAAACCCGTAATTCGCAATATAATCCCTAAAAAAGGATCACAAAACAGTTAATAACTCAATTAAACAGAATTGAATACTAACCTGGGTAACTTCTGCAGAGGAAACCCAAATGACAACAACAGTTCCAATGAGAAACAACCCAGCATTATACTTAAAACTCATCAAAAAAAAATCAACGAAAACCCCCTAAAATCACTAAAATTTTAGTTCAAGCAGAAAAGAAATGAAGAGATCTAATTGAGCTGGGACTTGTTCGAAAATTTATGGGAAAATATTAGGTTGCTGAAATAAACAGAAAAGGGAGTTGAAAGGTGTGAGATCTGAGAGGGTGGTGAAGTAATTGAATACTGTATTATTGAAGAGGGTGGTTTGGGTTGCTTGAAGCAGAAATTTGGGGGGTTATTTTTGCTTTTGTGGGGAAGAGAGAGAAAGAAAGACGGGGGAATGAAGGAAGTTGAAGAGGAGGGAAAACTACTAGTCCACTACAATTATTTGGGTACTCCGTAGTTACTAACTTACTACTCACTATGATGTACGGAGTAGCCGGTAGTATAGCTGTCAAAAACTGACCCGACCCGAAAACCCGACCTGAACCGACCGAACCCGTAACCGACCATGATCCGAAATTACGGTAAAACAGGTAACCCGAAATCCGACCTGTACCCGACCCGAAAAAACCGATAACCGATTTTAACCCGATGTTGTAACACCCGAACCCGAACCCGACACCCGACCCGAAAATGACCGATAACCGAACTGACCCGACCGAACAATGACCCGAACCCGATTTGATACCCGATCCGATGTCAACCCGAAACCGATTGTAACTCGATGAAACCTGCTATTGACCCGACCTGTGAGAACCCGCTACTCGATTTACCCGAGTTATCAATGACATGACCAAATATTAACTTCATTGATATATCTATTTTAAATATTTATTGCTAAATATTGAAAAATTTAACTCTAAAATAAGTTAAACAAAATTTTTTAGAATATAAATCCTTAAAATGTATAGGTTAATTATCAGACCCGAGTTTGACCCGTCCCTGAGAGTGACCCAATCTGAATTCTATTTGATCTGATTATTATCCGATCCAAACTAAGACCCGAACCCGAAAATAACTGTGTTGCAAACCGACTTAAACCCGACTCGATAAGACCCGAACCCGAAATTATCTGCTACAAACCGACTTAAACCCGACCCGATAAGACCCGAACCCGAAATCAAACCTGACCGAAATGTGACCCGACTCGAACCCGACCTGAACCCGGGATAGGAAAAAACCCGATATGACCCGACCTGAAATCGACCCGACCGAACTCGAACTCAACCCGAATGAAATATTGACCCGACACGACCCGACCTGATCATGACCCGAAACCCGAGATGACCCGACCCAAACCCGACCCGATGACCTGTTTTGACAGCTCTAGCCGGTAGCCGGTAGTCGCGGTAGGTGCACCGTGCATCTTCTCTTATTGTTCTACTACGTGTATTTTACCTTTTACTTCCTCCATTTTTTTATTATTGCACCATTTTCCTTTTTTGGAAGTTGCATATTAATTGCATCATTTCCTTTTTTAGTAAGTTTACTTACATGAAATGACATTTTTATCCTTGTATGGGTGGTGGGGACCAAACCCCACTTGTTCTTTACCTACAACTTGTACTTAATCACATGGGTATTTTTGTCAATCTCTCACCTTTTACCACCTTTCTTAATTCTTGTGCCCAATGTAGATGGTGCAATAATAAAAAAATGGAGGAAGTATTTCTTTTTTTTTAGCGGGAGGGCACCTTATTCTTTAGTGCTTACAAAAAAAATTCAAGGCTTCAAGCTACATTTTTTTTATGAAGAAAAGTGAATAAAAATTAGGATAATTTTCTCTCAAAATTATACTCCGTATCCTAATTTATCTAAGAAAATAAAATAAGAAAATTTAACATCGATGAGAAGGCCTATATCTTGGTAGCTCTGAATGTGTTGACAAATACCTGCAACATAGTCTGTTGCACGATTAGCTTCCCGGTATACATAGCGCGAAATATAGCTGGCGTAAGCAAGTGCTTGATGTCGTCCATAAGTAACTTAATTTTCCGCGGACAAGTAGCATGTTGCTGCAACATTTGAATAATTAGTAAATTATCTCCTTCTATGAAAATCCTTCTATGAAAATATGTCTAATACGAAGTATTATTTTCAATAGTTAAATTAAGCTTCAAGCTACATGAACATCTAGTTTTCTTTGTATTATCTTCCAAATACGATACTACGTACGGTTTAGCTATGTATTGTCCACCTTCACATGTTTGTTCGATAGGCGGTAATAATATATATTTCTTGTGGTTTACCGTTTATTTTTATTTCTTGCTTTTAAAAGCACTTTACTCACTTTAGAATTGAATTAGGTTTTATTACATGTACGTAATCCTCAGTCACATATTGTTATGATTGTTATCAAGCTTTCATTAGATTTATTTTATGTATAAGAGCATAAGTATAATTACTTATTCATTCATGTAATATCCTGATGCATCGACCGAGCTTAAAACCTAGTTAATCGATAAGACTATAAGAGGTATAGCATATACTGGGAAGGTGAGATAATTTATTGTGATAAAGGATTAAAGGGATAGTTTACTTTTGATAGTGGAACTTATAAAGATCAATTTATAATTGTTCTTGCATTAAACAAATTGAAATTAGTAATAAATTATGGAAAAATTGATGGGAATAAGTCAACCTTTGTATCATTTATTAATATTAAGTCTAACTTTTAATTATATCTGATTAAGTTAATCTTTTATACCCATTTATTTTTAACAAGTTATCTTAAATTTTGACTGGTTATAGTGGGTAACAGTTATGAGGTGGCAACACTAATTTGACCTGTCATGTTATTTTATTTTATTTTAAGATTTTTTTTGTTACTTGAATTAGTTTCTGGGTTCATCTTCTATTCTTCCTCTTCTAATGCCTTCATCTTCAACGCTTCCTCTTCCCTTCCTCCATTAAACTTCCACCTTTTCCTTGTATTTCCAGTTTATTTCCTTTTATTATACATATGCATATATTAATAAATATATAGTTCCTAATTGCAATTCGTGACTAATGAAGAAGTCGTCTATTGGATCTGGGTTTTCTCCGAGTTTAATAATGGAGGTTGTTCAGAGAAGGCTTTGTACATGTGGGAATGTAGAAGAGACGAGAACGGTAAAAAATGGCCTGGAATTGGGAACGAAGATCTGGTTGGCTGTTGTAACTTGTAAGTAACCACATAATTGAAATTTGATTTTTTTTTTTTTTAAATTAAATGTTCTTTTTTGGTAAAATTGGTGTGTTAGTTATATAATTGAAAATGAGTTTTGATGTAGGATACCCTATATGATATGTTTAGGTGGATTAACGAGAGTAATATTGTGGAAACTCTCCAATATCAACTTGAGGAGAAGGAAACAACAATCTGCAAATTGGAGGCTGAGAAAAAAAAATCAAAGATGCTAAGATACATAAACTGAAATTGAAGAAGGATATTGGAGATGAAAAACGAGCTTCACGAAATGCGTATCGAGGTCTTGAAGTGTACAAGGAACGCAAAAACCTTCTTGGCCTTGATAATTTAATGGAACTTTGCTGATACAGATACTTAAGCACTAGAGGATTTTCCAGCCAGTGACCGTGTTTCAGAAAATACAGCCTCTTCTTATACAAGTCAAATTTGACCAGTTAGCACGTCCAAAACTCACTGCCAGTAACAGAAGCAGGGCAAACATAACAAACACGATATAAATTAGTTCCAAAGTATATTTAAAATCCCAAAATACGATATAGATTTCAAAAAACCTTACAACATAGAAGTGTCGTGAATAGAAACACAACTTAAGTTCCAAAATACCTTATAGCACAAAAGTGAAGGTAAATCCAACATAAGTTTCAAATAACCTAAACTATTACAAAACCAAATACTTGAGCATAAACCTAAGCTATTACATCACATTGTGTACGTTTGACTTGCTCGTGTTCCAATTAAAGGGGCCTCATTTAGCACCCTTGCGGTTCCACTGCAGCTAGGATTATCAACTTACATTTGAGAATGGTGTACCATCAGCACCAATGTAGACCCCAACTCCTACAGGCACCTGTTTTAAAAAAAATAGTGATTAGTAATGCACGAGGAGCAATTCACATAAATTCACATTTAAAGGTCATTTGAATCATATACCTGGTTTTTACCCTTCCCCCTTCCTCTCCCTTTACCTTTGCCCCTTCCAGTTGCAGCACAACCACCACCTTGGCCCCTTCCACTCGAGCCTCTTCCGAATGCACCAACATCATCACCTTGACCCCTTCCACGTGAGCCTCTTCCCTTTCCAACTATTTGAGAGCCATCTCTAGCACCCAATCCACCTAGAATCAGTCTACCATTCCTTCCAAGTTGAGATGGTTGGGCAGTTACTGTCGTTGAAATCATGTTTGATGCAGATTGGTTGTTCGTTGCTGAATTATCTTTCTTAGGCCTCCCTCTTGGTCTTTTAGATGTTGGCTCCCTAATAACGGGATTATCTCTATTTGGACACCTCCTCTTATTATGGCCTTTCGTTTGACAAATACTACAAGTCATCTCCATACCAACTCTTGACAAAGTTCCCGGTTTCTTGGGGTTTTCACTAGGGCCTTTGAACCGTTTTATCCTAGGCCTACCAGGACCTATTTTGATTGGCGGGGGGTCTATGATGCACAGTGCCCTAGGCCAATGTCGTTCCCCCTCCAAAGGTGGTATTGATCCACCATAAGCCTTCAAATACATCTCCTTTTTGTAAGAGGCATCAACAAAGGACTCTGCTTCCTTGTTTAAGAAGAAAATGCAAGCAATAGCATGGCAACATGGTATACCTAACATGTCCCATTTCCTACAAGTGCAACTTTTAGCATCCAAGTCCACATTCAGTTGGTCTAGGTAATACCTCACGTTAAACAAGTTATCTGTAGATGGTAAAACCTCGCAGTTTGCTGCTTTTGTCTTCTCTTTCTCTAATTTGGCTTGGATTCTAGGGCAAAGAAGAGAAGGGGTTTTCTGAATTCCTTTCTTTTTACAAACTAATCTTTGCATTAAAGCAACCCTAATGTCCTCTAACATATAAATGAGGTGTTTTGTCCTTGCATTAATGATATACCCATTAAAGGTCTCGGCCATGTTATTTGTTATAGCATCAGTTTTAATGGAACTATTCAAGTATGCTCTACAAAAAACTTTTGGGTTATATGATTTGAAAGCAGTAGCAGCATCCTCACTTAATGTAGTCAACTCATCCAATGCCTCGTTGTAATCAGCCATGTTATAAGCCTTAGCCACCTTCCAAAAAACTAGCTTAAACTCATCCCCCTTATAAGTTTTGTGCCATAATGCAAAAATGTGCCTCGCACAATGTCTGTGTTCGGCTTTTGGCAGTATAGTAGAAACAGCATGCAATATAGCCTAAAAATAAACAAACAACAACATAAACCATAAAGTCACCATTACAACATCTTGTGTAGAAGCAAAACAAAAGAAAATTAGAAAAATTAGAAGCAAAACAGATCAATAGTTCATAACGTAACGCATCAAAACACATCAACGATAACAGAATAATAGATCATAAGCAATAAAATAAGCAAATAAGTAGAGGTATAAAGCAACAAAACATAAAGAAACCAGAATCAAACAAGCAAAATTTATATTCATTTAAAGTTATGTCGATTACCTGATGCTCATCCGATATCATCGCAATGTCAGTCCCATCTCCCAGGTCAAGACATGATTGAAGATGAGTGAAGAACCACTCCCATGATAAGTTGTTCTCACCTTCAACTGCAGCCCATGCAATGGGATACATCTGATCATTGCCGTCCCTCCCAACTGCACTCAATATCTGACCACCCAAGAACGTTTTAAGAAAGGCAGCATCTACACAAATGACCTTCCTACAACCTTCCTTCCACCCTTGTTTTAGTCCATCAAAACAAACAAAAAACCTCTGAAAAGTTGGAGGATCGACCTTTTTGGTCTTATCTACCCTTAGCTCCATCACATTACCAGGGCTTGATGCCTTTATAGCTTCCATGTACCTCCCCACCTTCAAATAATGTTCTTTCATTGAACCGTGAAGTAACTGGTGAGCACGATACTTCACTCGATAGGCAAAATGTCTCTTAATCAAGGCCTTATAGGCTATCCTAACTGCCTCCATGATCTCCTTAGCAGGCCAATGAGGCCTTGCTTTGAACACTTCTAACATTTCCCGTGCAACCCAAGATGATTTAAGTTGTCTATTTCTTTTCATGTTTCTATGACAAGTGTGGTTTTCCTTGACCCTCTTAACTAAAAAAGTACCTAACTTAGAGTGCCAAGAACCATATAGGTAAAAAGGACACCCCTTTATACACTTAACCCCTAACTCTTCCCTCCTGTTCTTGTTGCTCAGAACAAAGTACACATTTCTCCCTTGAACAATGCCGTACTTAGCCACTGCCGCCTTAAATTCACCCCTATTTGGAAATCTCTGACCAACCTTCCACTTAAACACTGAGAAATCGGTGTTTGAACTCACAAGTGAACCCCTATTTCCCTTTCTTCTCTCCTGAAACTCATCTCCACTATCAGGAGGAGTATGAATATCATCTTCACTGTCTTCGTATTCACTTAAATAACCAGATTGTGAAGGTGTTGTTTCTGTAGGTTGTGAAGATTGTGCCCCGAGCTTACCCTCTTTGGCCTCCCTTTCCACCTGATTGGCTATTTCAAGCAACCGAACATTGCAAAATTTAACCCTTTCCCTAGCTACTCTTAGCTCATCATCACTCTCATCAGATTCATTTTCAATAAAATCTGTTCCTTCAATCACATTCTCTTCTTCTTCTTCTCCTTCTTCAAACTCCAGATTTAACCCCTCTTCCCCTTCGTAATTTAGATCATCATCTTCACTGTCATGAAACAACACCCCACTGTCAGGCTTATAAAGTGGATCGTGATCATCATCACTGTCCTCACTAATCAACTCATTATACTTCAGAGGACTCTCCGGCCTAGGATCTTCCCATTCATAATCTGAAGGTATGCTAGAGTCATACGTGGAGTTTGTGTTTTGAGATAGGAAATTGGTGTTTTGTGCAGCTTGTGTGTTGACATCAGGGTTTTCTATTTGTTTGTAGAGGGATGGTTCAACCAAAGAGGAAGAGGCAACATATTTCGTGGAAAAATAATCCTTTTTGGATAATGTGGAAGCTAGTGTTTGTGTTTTTTTCAAAGGAGAGGAAAGAGTGACGTTATCATTTGTGTTGCTAGCAGTAGTTTGAAATTGTCTCCTTGGGCTACTCTTAGTCGGTGACATCAAAGATTTAGGTGGGGCCCTTTTTGGTGTTAATTTTTTTGCATTACCAGCAAAAGGTGAAGGATGAGTAAGTGGTTGTGAATGTTTAGGATCAGTATCAGGATGCACAATTTCATCATCACAATGCAACACATATAACTCAATAGTCCTGCATTTTACAACGAGCTCACCAATCTCAGCCACTTCTTCGTCATTGAAAATTTGCCTCAACCCATCCTCTAAACTAATGCCTTGAACCCGATAATATAATCCCGCAATTTTCTCATACTGTCCACATTTTTTTGCCAAGTCCACCAGATCAAAGTAACATAATTCATCTGGGTCAACTGCTACCGTCCTACATTTTCCTCACATGTACACTAACTCCCCAACACCAACCCTTTTAAATCTCCCACCATGCCAAAACTTCAGAGTAATATCAGCAAACACACTAGAATTCATGATAACCTGCAATTCAGTAATATAAGGAGGTATCACTCAACTAGTCATCCTTGTAACTACGGTAGTACTACACGAGAATTATAAGCCACATATGATATTACACATTAAGCTTCTAGGTTACAGTTGGATACTTATCCAACTTACAAGTTTGGTAATTTATTGAAATTATTGCAGTACTAATCTTAGCACAAAAGAAGATGATATTATTACATTACAAGCGCTTTAGCCCATAAAGTTTGGTTCTACCCAAAATAAGAAACCAAAATGCAGGGCAATAATCACTGAAATCGTAACAAGCTTCCCAATCTTCCATGGATTCCCAAAAACCAATCCCAACACTTGTACAATCAACGTCCAAAAGGATAAACTGAATACTCCCATTGCAATCCATAAGCCCATTTTTATAAGATTTGCACTTTAAACATCTTTATGGGTATTCTTTTAGTGCTCTGTTTATTGCAATTTGGCTAAAAGTTGAGAAATTAAGCCACTTTAAGTGAGAAATACATCTTATGACACCTCTTTTATCTGAAAAATAATTAAGAAACTAATTCAAAAAGTTCAGTTAACCCGATAAATTAGCGAATTTCGGTTTTTAGTTTTCAATTGAGCCCCAATTCAATTCAATTCAATTCAATTAACCCAACTCTGTTATGAAATTTTGTTAATAATTCATCCCACCAACAACGAAATTTACCCACGAAGAATTTAATTCCTATACTTAAGCAAATTACCTTTTTAAGTAATAAAACTAACCCATAATTCATAATTCAAAAAATTAGGGTTATCAAATTATACCTGCGAATTTTTCTTGGAGAATGAATTAATTGCTCTTTATTCCTTGAATTGTTGCGTCTCTATCAATTTTTCTCGGTGATTTCATCAATAAAGAGGAAGGTATGAAGGTGGGTGAAGCTCGGCTATGGCTATGGCTATGGCTATGGCAATGGCAGAGAATGGCGATCGACCAAATTGCTGAATGTGTCGATTGACAAAAACTTTGAATGCCTTTATTTTATTTAATTTTTTCTATGTTTGTGGTATAAGTGAAGAAAATGTGAGGTGGATGGTATTTGTATAAGTTAGTGCCACGTATATGCATTTTTAGAGGGAGAAGTGAAAGCTTACCGGTTGATCCTTAAACTAGCTGGTTACCGGTAATGTAACTTGTTAAAAATAAATGGGAATAAAAGATTAACTTAATTAGATATAATTAAAAGTTAGACTTAATATTAATAAATGGTACAAAGGTTGACTTATTTCCACCAATTTTTCCATAAATTGTAAGTTCTTGAACTGACAAATCAGATTTGGCTAGCTATTCCATTCCTCAATCCTCATGCACATTCGCTGGCTGATGATGATGGTGGGCATTATGCAACTGATCACTGATACAAGTAATTGAAAATGACACCACCGGCCCCATGCACATCTGTTAGGGTTTAACCACAATTAGTTTGAAGCTTTGAATTACAACATAGTATTATTAGGGAGAATATTTTTAGCCAATTGAAGATTTAAATCTGCACTAGTTAGTGTCCTAAGCGATGTTCCAGATAGTAAAAAAAATGGATTAATTAGATTATTATATAACTCGCTTTGAGTCTAATTTAATTTGTTACGGAATACATTACAATATATCTTTATTTGAGTATACTTTAATAAACTTTATCATGTAAGGATTACTAACTCGTAAAAATAATGACTAATTAGTGATGTAAGACTATTAATAAATTATTCAAATAATTTTTCTAATTATATTGACATACTCCGTAATATAATTGTCCAAGTATAAGAAACAACCAAATGAGTTGTGACGTAGTGGTTAAAATATGTGACTAATAAATGAGAGGTCACGGGTTCGAAACTTATAACTAACATTGATCATGATCAAGGAAATATATGACATGACATGTCAAGGATGACGATATGTGACGAGATAGCTGAAATTGAGTTGAAACTGATAAGTAAACTGATAAGATTGTTGTTTGCATTACTGGTTTGGTAAACTATTATTTTTTAAGTACCTGAAATTTTAAGTTTTTAATTGATATTTTATATATTTCTACATTTAATTTTTTTGTATACGGAGTAATTATTAATAGAATATTGAATCTCAATTAACTTTTTTTTCATTATTGTAATTGAAATTTATAATGTGAACATCGAAATAATTAAATAAAACAAACAAGGACAAAATTTTGAGTTTTAAGGGTACTTTCGTTCGAAAGGAAGTTAAAAAGATTCAACATTTTCTTTAATACTGCGTACAGATTAAACTTAAGTTCAGAGTAAAAAAAAAAAGCAAAATAAATAAAATATAAAAACCACTAATCTTCCCCAATCCCACCTACCCCTCAAAGTCTAACATCAAAAGTTCAAAACCCAACAACATGACAACATCACGTGAAGTTTCTCTCTCCCCTTCTCCTTCTCCTTCTTCCCCTTATCCTTCTTCTAGTTCCTTCCTCCATTTCTTCTTCACCGTTCTACTTCTTCTTGAAACAAAAAATTGAAGAATGGATCTGCGATATTGTTAGTTCATATCAAATGTATGTGCGATATTTGCCGTTGGTCATATGCAGTCTCTGTATGTTTTTTTTTCTTCTGAATTTTGATTTTTGAAATGCTTTGGAAGTGACAAATAAATTTAAGTTGCTGACGTTTCAGCTCCTTAAACCCAGACGTTACTCTGAACAACGTTTCGATTTCAGTCGACTTATTCACCTTCAATTTTATTTCAGCTCTTTACCAAACGCTTTTTGTAATACCCCGAATTTCTAAAACTTGATTAATTATGCTTAATTATTTTTATTTAGCTTAAATTCGTTTTGAATCCAAATTTTTGAACCTTGTTTTGATTAACGAAGTTTTATTTTTAAATTCAATATCGTTACACGATTTATTATTTGTCAGATTTTATAATTTAATTTCATATTTACGAGCTTAAGCTACCTTTTAAATTCTAAATTATATTTCATAATATATAAAAGATTTTAATAATTTCAAAAACGTTCTTATCAACGACTAATTTTATTCGAAAACTAAATTTATTTTATTAGAACTTTATAAAAGAATTATTCTGGAAATTAATTTTAATGATTCTATTTTCATCCAAAAATAGCAATAGAAATTCTGAAAATTTTGCAACAATATAAATATTTACCAAATTCCCTTTTGACCCATTGAAACCAAGTCAACCCTTCTTTTCTCCTCTTCTCTGTCGTGTAACTTGGGCAAATGGAAGCCATGGTGCTTGCCATGTATTGTATCTAAGATCTCTAGCTTTGCTGATTCACTTCCCTAAATTACTAGCTTTCATTAGTCATCACCTCCCTTTTTCCTATTCTCTTACATTTGTCATCTATATTTCTTGCAAATTAAAACATCAATTGCATAAATTATTCAATCTCATTTCTATAATAGCTCCTTTGTTCAGAGTCTGGAAAATCAAATTCCAAAATTTCACCATTGATGAACATAGTGTTCTTCAGCATCACCTTCGTTCCAGTTTCAGAACACCACCACCACCACCATTAACTACTACCGGAAACCACCAAAAACAACCACCCAGTACCACCACAAACTCCGTTCTCCGCCTCGCACAACCTCCCCTGTCTCCCTTGCCTTTGCGCCCAACTCCCTGTCTTCCTCTCCTCCACGCAGCCACCACATCAGTGTACCCCCACCACCGCGTCGCCCAGGTTCCGTCCACCTTCAGCCGACCACCACTCCCACACCCCTGCATCTCTCCTCCAACCTCCCCTGCCTTTTCTCCCTCACCTCCGCGTAAACCGCAACCCTGCAACCACCATCACCGCCGCGCCCTGCTGTCCCCTTTCCTTCCGCCTCACTGTCGCGCCGCCCTGGCTGGGCCGCCGTCCCTTCTTCCTTCTTCCCTTCCTCCCTCCTCTCCTTCCTCTCTTCTCCTCCTGCTCGTGTCTTCCCCTGCTCGTGCCTCCCTTCCCAGAAACCACAAATCAGTTTCAATTGAAACTTGATTTATTTTCCCCTCAAACCCATAACTAAATTGGGCCACTTTCCTTTGGGCTTTGGGTAAGTTAAAAACTGAATTATAATTTTCAGATTTCCAATATTATCAATATTCATGTTTTAATAATTCTTATGATATAACTATTTACTAATAAATTATTTATGATTTTTTTTAGGTTTTTAAGATTCTAGTATTATTTATCAAATTAGAATTTAAATATTATTTTCATGAAAATCGATTTATAAACTATATGTATATTTCGATTGAAAATTCTATTAATAACATTTTCGTTAAATTTCGAAAATAGAATTTTATGAAAATTCGTTATTCATTACTTACAAAATTTGTTATTTATAGAATGTTGATTTTAAATTATTTATCGTTTTAGTTACTAATTCAATAATTTAATATTCTGAAAGAAATCGGACTTGGAGCTCAGGAAGAACGATCCATCAAACAGGAAGGGTAAAACCACAGTTGAGGTAACGGTTATTGCTAGTACCCGCAATCCCTTCGAAATGTATTTATGAATGATGTTATGAGTGATTGATGTTTTATAATGATGTTTTATGAATTGCGGGATTACAAGTATGATTTGATTGAATTGTTTTACGATAATGCAGCTTTATGCAAAGTATTGATTTAATGAATTATTATTATTCCTGAAAGAAATGATTTTATGAAATAACGAGATTTAATGGTTTATTGAACCACCCTGAAGGATTGAGATTTTCCTGATTAATGTTCGATTAAAAGAAATGTAAACATGATAAATAAAAGTGTAAGAACTGGTCAAGTTCCCCTGATATGGAGCCCATGCTCCCCCTGATAAGAAGCACTGGCTTCCCCTGATATGGAACCAAGGTTCCCCCTGATAAGAAGCACTGGCTTCCCCTGATATGGAACCAAGGTTCCCCCTGAAACGAAGCACTGGCTTCCCCTGTTATGGAGCATTGACTCCCCCTGTTATGAAGCACTGGCTTCCCCTGTTCGTAGGAGACGTCCTACCATGTTTTCCTGTAAAGTCCTGACGACCAGAATAATACTCCATCCGTCCCATAATATAGTGCCCGTTTGACCAAAATCACGGTTATTAAGGTAAAGTATAACATTGATAATAAAAACAATAATTATTTGTTTTTTCAAGATAAAGTACATGTTAGTTGGCTTTTATGGAGAGAGAAATTAGAGATTAAAGGTGTGTACATAATAAATAGGCCTAAAAAAGACAAAAATCAAGCACATGGGTTGAATAAAAGTCAAAAAATACAATTTTCAAATTAAAAATTAATGGTTTAAAATAGAAATAGGCACATCATTTAGGGACACCATTTTAGGAAAACAGGCACTATATTATGGGACGGAGGGAGTACTGTTAAAAGGAAAAAGATTAATGAAATGATGTTCCTGAAATAATGTTCCTGAAATGATATTCCTGAAACGATGTTTCTGAAATGACGTTATTGAAATGATGTTTTTGAAATGATGATGCTTCTGAAACAAGGATTTATTAAATGTTTTACTATATTCTATTCTTCCTGTTTATTAAATAAAATGAATTGAAATGATGTTACGATGCTAGGGTAACTTGTTACTGAGTCTTCGGCTCACCGTTTTGTTTTCCGTTTTAGGTGCTGCTGGGGACCACGGAAACGAGTAGTGGCGAGGATTTCACTATTACCAAGTTCACCTAAGTTAATGTTAAGTTGTAACAAGTTTCAGTAAAGATTCGAGATTAAGTTATGTACTTTGATTAAGGAATTGAGAAGGATGATTATGTGAATTTTGGAGTTTAATAGCTTATGATTGATAGTTGCCTTGTAATTCCCAAGAGGGAGTTACGGCGGGTAATGTCCCGACCGAATTAGGTTAATTCCGCTGTTAATTATGATTAAATAATTGAATTAGAGGTCGGGATGTTACACTTTTAATCTTTTAAGGTGACTTAAAATTTTAGCACCTAATCATTTAAGGTGACTGAAAGTGGTTACCAAACAGAGCCTTAATTTTACGCATCCTAACACTTCAAAAGTCATGAAGTTTAGTTACTATTTCTATAATAGTGATATTACTGAAATACCCTCAAATTCTTTCTTAGTTTTTTTCTTGTCTTTTCCTTAACAATAGAGAATTTACGGTTACCCTCCTACTACGCCAGGCCACGTAGTCATAGTGTTAGAATTCAATATTTCTTTACTTGTATTTTGTTTATCTATTGCTTTCTAGGTCTAATAGTTTTCTAAGCTTTAGATAATATTATTATGTTTCTAGCAATGCAGCGTTCACTTGAAGTTTAAAGCTAATTCAAAATGAACCTTTATGAGAGGAATGGACCAATACCCATCATCGAAAGTTATCTTTGCTTAATTACTTGCGCTGTTGTTAGTCTTTATAGATATTGTGTTGTCGCATGTTTTAAGCTTTTCAAAACACAACAAAGTCTTCCCAAAACAAATACATTCTCGTTGTCAGTCCCGCTTGTGTATGTTGTGCTCACACAAGCGCCCCGATCAACCTTCGACCCTCGCTCTTGTTGCCAATAGGCAAGAGTTCCCATGCATTCTAAATCCAGCTTCCGCTCCTGCCCCAAGCCTTGAGATAGATTCACTTTCTACACAAGGCTTGCGCCCTTGCATCCCCCATAGGCAAGAATACGCCGCTTGATCTGGTGTCAAAACACTCAAACCGTGACACTTGGTATCAGAGCCAAGGTTCAAACCTAGGCATTAAGAGGCCCGAGCAAGCAATTTAAGATAGGATCAATAGAAGAAAGACTAGCATGGCTAGAGAACAAGTCAGAAAACTGGACCCGACTCGAGGAAATTGTGATTAGCTGGCCAAGCCAAAGAAATAGAAAGACTTGAGAATGCGGTCGTCGAGCTCATGCAAGAGAAAAAGTGATTCATGAACAACTTAGCTTTGTTCCAGGGCAAGCTGAAAAAGCACTAGAAAAGTGTGTGACCCTGATGTGCGCTGTAAGAAGTGACTTGGGTGGAGGTGGGGCGCTGAAGATTAAACCTCCATAGCCTCGAGACTACAACGACGCTAGAGACTCAAAGAAAGTTGATAATTTATCAACATGGATTATATGAAACACCAATCTGATTCAATATAATATATACGTGAAGAGATTATATATTCAGACTATACATATGAAATCTGCTTTCCCATAAGATCTTAGCTTAATTAACGGCTCAAGTCCCTACACAGGTGTAAGCACATTGTTCACTGTTTTCGAAGTTTGATATTGAACCTTTGTACCTCCTACGGTTCATACAATGGTTTTAGTTATATGCTTAAAATTTCATCCAAACAACGTAGCACAATCTAATTAGCTCGAGCTGTTTTATGCTTATGTTTTCTGATTACAACTTTACAAGACTGTAGTTTCACGCTCAAAACTTGTGGGGCTGAACATGGTTAGAGTTTGTCACCTATTTTTGTAACAAAGTTTATGTACTCACTTTAAGGATGAGATCCCCATAAAACTTCAGCAACAACAGTAGCAGCTTCTGCCTCAGTAACACAGGCAGCACTAGCTCTCCTCACTATCTCCATCTTAATTTCCTTCTTTTCTCTCTTCTCCATCCCTTCTCCTACCTCTACTTGCACGGCCAACCTTGCAATGCACCCAGAAAACGGATTACTCGACGAACATTCACCTTTTTCTCTTCCCAAATCATCATCTACACTTTCAGTTTCAGACTCAACTCTTTGCAAAGACACAAGCTTCTCAACCAACCCACAATCAATCATGGACTTAATTACTTCCTTTCTACCGAAATACGCCATTTCAGTAAGGCAGTGCATTGCCATTAATCTTACCTCCATATCTTCTGAGCTTAACAAGCCAATTATAATGGGGATTTCGCCGTTTAGCTCCATCTCATTAACCAAATGACCTTTACATGATTTCACTAAAGATACGAGAACCTCAATTGATTGTTTTGAACCCATTTGTACTAGTTTAGGAACTGTAAAACCCATTAACAAATCTCCTACAAAAACATTCCGATTGAACATAACCAAACAAGCTATCGCGCACCCGGCTTTTAGTCGAACAGTTGGTGGGCAAGAATCATCACATAGTAGCGACTCCAAAACCGGGAATAGCCTCTCTTTAAGGATCAAATTCTGCAATTCTAGATCAAACCCAGTTGAGATTCGACCCTCAAATTGATCAATAGCTCTCAGTTTCTCCTCCTCATCACATGATTCCAGGAGTAATTTAACAAGATTTCTGATATTTTCGTTATCAAAACAGAGCTGAATTTCCTTCTGAATCAATAAACCAAGGCGAGAGATTTCGTAAGAAATTAGACGGCGTTGAACGAAGGATCGAGGGCTGTAACTCTGACACGATCTCAAATTATTAACAAGGGTTTTGAGATGATTCAGATTAAATAGAATTGGATCTTGAGGAGAGAGATAGGTTGATGCTCTGTTTTCAAGCTCTATAAGATAATTGAGTTGGGGTGAGTTTACGTCAATTATACTTAAATAATAAAGGGAATTGGTTTGAATATGATCCAATCCTGTATTTAGAGCTTGAAGAAATGACATGATTTGATTAGAGTCATCGTCATCCATGGCTGAAGTCAATGGAAGAAGATGGTGAGGAGGAGAGAGAAAGAGAGGTAGATGGATGTTTAGAGATAAAGAGGGTTTTATGCTTCGCACGATGAAGAATGGTTTCAACTACTAGTCCAATTTCGCGGGACTAACCATTCAATTCAAACGGTCCTCATAAAGTCACAAAGTTTATACAAACTTTTGTATAAGGCGGTCTTACCGGTAAGACCGCTTTGTTGTCACTCATCCTACCACGTGGAATTAATGACATCAGCATTTATTTTATTGTTTATTTATTTCAAAAATATATATGCACCCATTTTCTATTTCTAAACCCTAATTTTCGGCAGTCTTTCTCTCTCCTCTCTTTCTCTCTCATCTCGTTCTCTCGGCCTCCGTCATCTCCTAAACTCTACAACGGAAATCATGAAGCAGACGACGGAGAAGACATCAATGGTTGGTTGTTGAGGTAATTCTTCTCCCTATCTCCTTCATCTCTCCTCCATTTTTCCTCATTTCGAATTTCGATTGATTTTTTGGTGTTATCTTACAGCGGTTGGCCACCGCAAGATCCACCACAGCCTATGCTTTTTTATCACGCCGCCGCTGCTCGTCAAGATTCGAGAAGGAGGAGAGCGGAGAGGAAGGAGGAGAGCCGCGCGGATGGTGGAAGCGGGGAGCAGTGGCGGCGATTCACCTCCTCGCAAACCTACGGCGAGCCGCTGCGGTTTCGGTCTCGACGTTATCGGCGGTGACTGCGACGGGGCGGAAGCGTGAAGTAGAACGACGAAGGAAAAAGAAGTCTAATATAGTGGTAATGGAAGCCTTCGCCCGCCACCAAGGTTGCTCGTGTGTCCGCCTCAGCCGAGAAGTCGATTATGATGATAAATGGCGAAGGAAACAGGTTTGATTTTCTACAATATGTAGATTTTAATTTTATTTATCTGAAATTATCATGTTGCTGGAATTTTTGGATTTTGATTTTTATGTATGCGATTTTGTTTTTGTTTTGATTAGGTTTATGTTTCGTTTCGATTGAATTGTTTAGGTTTTTTCTAATTTCCTCTTTTGATTTAGGTTTTTTCTATTTTTGAATTTCTGACAGGAGGAGGATTTGCCACTGGTGGTTGCTTCTGGTGGTTGTCGTGGAGGCTACAGTCACCACCCTGGTGCTGGAAGTTGCGGTGCTCGGGCTTGCTGGTGCTCGGTGTTGTTCATGTTGTTGGTGTGATAATCGGACCAATTGATGCAGAAGGGAAGCCTTTCCGGTGGCTGCTAAGACTTGCGGTGTCGCGAATTAGCAATTGATTGCTGTTATTTAATTAGTTTTAGGTCTTTTGTTTCAGTTAAGAATATGGTTCTTTTAGTTAAGAATGTTGATGGGTTAGTTAAGAATGTTGGTGGTTTAGTTAATTTCATTTTGAATGCTTCTTTTAGTTATAATTTATTTTGTTTTAGTTACTAATATTGTTGTTTTAGTTACAATAATTTCATTTTAGTTAAGAATTATTTCATTTTAGTTAAGAATAATCTTGTTTAGTTAAGATTAAATTTCTGAGTTTTAGTTAAGATTTTCTGAAATTTAGTTAATATTTTCTCATTTTAGTTACGAATTTTTGAGTTTAATTTAAAATTTCTGATTTTCTATGTTTTAGTTATGAATTTGTAAGTTTTAGTTACGATTTTCTTGGTTTTAGTGAAAGTTTTTTGAATTTTAGTTACGTATTTTTTAGTTTCAATTCAGGGCTTTAGTTTCGATTTTTTGAGTTTCACGAGTTTAAGTTACGATTTTCTTGGTTTTAGTTAAGATTTTTTGACTTTTAGTTATGTATTTTTGAGTTTTAGATAACGAATTTCAGAGTTTTAGTTAAGATATAAAATTTTTAAGCATTGAAACCAATTAGTTAAGCAATTGAATCAATTAGTTAAAAAATTAAACTATTAAGTTAAGCTTCAGAATCAATTAGTTAAACAATGTAATAAATTAGTTAAGCAATGTAACATATTAGTAAAACCATGCAATCAATTAGTGAAACACTGAAACCAATTAGTGAAGCACTGGAAGCAATTAGTAAAGCACTGGAAGCAATTAGTGAAGCACTGGATTTAATTAAGTTAACCACTGGAACTAATTAGTTAAGTTTGAGATTCAATTAGTTAAGCAACGAAACTAATTAGTTATACAACGAATCCAATTAGTTAAACAATGAACCAATTAGTTAAGTACTGAAACCAATTAGTTAAGCAATGAAATCAATTAGTTAAGCATTGCAACTAATTAGTTAAGCTTTTATGAGTTTTAGTTAATAATATATTTGTTTTAAATTAATAACTATTTGACTCATAAGTTTAACTATTTTGTTATTCAATTAGTTATGATTTTATTACTTTTAGTTATGTTTAACACTAGTTTAGTTAGTACCCAAAAAAATTGAAAATTTTTAATTTCGAAAAAAAAATTAGAATAAAATTCGAATCGGAAAAAAAAAAGAAAAAGTTTAAGCCTGAAATTCAATTAGTTAAGCCTGAAATCCAATTAGTTAAGTTTGAACACCAATTAGTTAAGCCTGAAGTCCAATTAGTTAAGCCTGAAAAAAAAATCTATTTTTTTTTTCCAAAAAAAAAAAATTCAAAAAAAAAAAAGTTGACGTCAGCACATGCGCCAACATGGCTGCCAACTAGGCTGTCAGCAAGACTGCCAACTAGGCTGCCAGCAAGACTGCCAACAAGGCGGTCTTTCCTGTGAGCCGGTCTCACACAAAAGTTTCTGCAAAGTTTAAAGGATTTAAAAAATAAATTACATAGGAGAAATGCATCATATAGCTAATAGGATTGGATCGGAAATACTCCCTACGTTTCTTTTTGTTTGTTCCGTATTCTTTTTAGGGTGTTTTACATGTTTGTTACGTGAGAGAATCTTTCCTTTTATAAACTTATTATACTATCATTTTTTGTGCCAACTTTTAATTTTAATTGGTCCAATTTTTTCAACTCATTAAATTTCTTTACAATTTCCCAAGTATGTTAAGTTAGCAATCTTTGTTCCATTATTGGTTCATTTTGATAAATAAAACAATCTTATTGGTTGTTGTAATGATTACTAGATTGAGGTTTTACTTTGGTTTATTTTTTTAATAAAAAAGAAAAATAATCTTTATTATACGTTAATAAACGTGCAAAACTCCAAACGTAACAAACAAAAAGAAACGGAGAGAGTGAACTATAAGCTCTAAAACTTTAGGCTTACGGTTTATTTAGAGGGGATTCGTAAATCTATACTATATATTAAAAAGAGTTTATAATAAAATATACTTCGTACAAGGTTTGAAACCCTAATCTCAAGTTTAAAGGATAAAACTTTTACCACTAAGCTATTACATGTTTCATGGTATTATTGTAAAATAATACTCCGTACTACATAAGAGTATATACATAATTAAATGTAATTGTTATTAATGTAGTAACCCGAGGCAGTACCCGAACCCAAAAACTAATTCCGTCATTGAAAGTCGTGGTTATAAATTCTTGGCAAAATATACTCTGTATTAATTAACTTTTATGAAATAATTTCATTTGACAATTTCACCTTGCAATCGGTTTTGAACAAAAATAAATAATCTATACTAATATTTAAAATAAATTTTTTTTGCCACCATGAAATAATGTCCTCTCCCCTTCATTTTTATTTTTTTTATTTTTATAAAAAAAACCACCAAATCATTATGTATTTTCATTCTTATTTTTAGTAATTTCACATTCCAATTGCAATTGAATAATTTGTATCAAACTCCAAACTTCATGAAAAAAACAACTTTTAGGAGTGCCTAAGTGATCAATTTCCACTCCCGTAGGGAACTACTACGTAGATCTTGTTAGAAAGTGCACATATTTCTGTACTACGTAGATCTTGTTAGAAAGTGCACATATTTCTCTCATATTCCATATATTTCTCAAGATATTGATTGGGTGGCAACACCTAGATTAGTTGTTGTTTAATTTTACTTCGTATTTTGTCAGAGCTTGGTTTTCTTTTGCGCCAAAAGAAAGTGCATATATTTTTGTCAAACAAATAACTCCATCTTCTCTCATTTACTTTTTTTTTTTTTTGTGCGAATGAGCTAGAAGGGCAATATATATTACAAATGGGGGCGGGGGGATTCGAACCTGAGACATATTGTAGGGGTTGGGGTAATTATTTTAATCAAGTAAAACAAGCGAAGACCATTAAATTTTGGAGGGAGTGTAGGGTGGGGGTTTCTGAAATTAATTGTTTAATATGGTGGCGAGTCATATGGTAAATTAGATATATTATTTAATTAGATGGTAGAGTAGAAAAATTACTAAAAATCGTATGTGTGACTCCTAACAAAATACAGAGGAGTAACACAATTTAATTTTAAAATCTTGTCCTTCGTATAATATTTTTTCTGATAAAAATGAGCCACAAGAGCAATAAATAAATTAAAAACGCGAAAAAGATTCGAACGTAAGATCTATCATACAGACATACACATGTCCTCGGTGTTTACCACTCAATTAAGACATATTGGTAAAATCTTGTATAATACTTCCTCGAATTAGAAAATGAAAAATGTAAACCATTTTGGGTAGTATCCAATTTATCGAGTGATTTAAACAATTTAGCAATGACCCGTCTATTCCGTCAATGGCGTCAAAATAAGTGTGTTTACGAAGACACAGACTTCTTTTTGCCGGCACAACCTAGTACTCCGTACCTACCTAACTACTGATAACTTCCTGCTACCAATCATCACTTTATAGTTTATACAGGTCGAAACCTTCTCATTTCTGATTTCACCTCTTTCTCACTCTATAATCCCCAAGTTCAATTCTTTGTTCTTCGTATCAGTTTAATCTTCAGGTAACTGTTTAACCCTTTATGCTTTGGTTCTATTTTCGATTATTTTTGCTATTTTTATACTTTCATCTGCTATGATCTGGCTTCAATTGTCAAATTGATCTGGGTATCGTTATATTATTCCAAAATTTGGGGTTTACTTTCATAATCGATAGAACAATTTGAATAATGTATGTTGTTTTTCTTGACGATGAGCATAGTATTAGGATGTTATATGCTTGATGGATTCATTTTGATGAGGAAATTTGGTTGAAAGTTGATTATCTATGTTAAGTAAATAACTACTCTTGCAAAAATTTGCTACTGTTTATTCAATATAAATTGAGTGCTATGAGTGCTAGGGATCCCTTTGAGGTCGAGCCGGCGAGCTGTCATCATTCCTACACAATTATAACACAAAGTGGCAACGGAACTAGTTACATAGCTAATGAGTAATGAGTAGTGAACTCGTGATCAATATAGGAGTAATATTAGTAAAACATTGAAGTTGCTCAATCCTTCTTCCTGTAAACCAAAGAAAATGTGAGTATGTATTGAAGCTTCATTTTTCCGGAGTTGTATTTGTAATTTTTACTTGAATTGAAACCAAGGGAAGTGTGTATTTGTTGATTATTGTTGTTTTGTCCGCTTTGATAGCCCTGAGAGGAGCTAATAGTGTTGGAGTTGACTTTAATTACCACAATTTGTATGGTTAAGCTTTGAGTTGGTTCCTTAGAGAAGCATTTTCACAGAGAAGGTAACCCTAAGCCTCCATTCCTGATAAAAGGGAAGTTATTTTCTACTTTTCTAGTAAAGGAAAGATATTGGGAGCAACTCTTCAAGTAACTATATTTCTGTCATTCCTTAACTTCAAAACGTCCCTAGATAAACAACTTTACAAAAGACTTTGACGGCCCATTTGTTAACTGGTAATAAGTAGTGGCAATGGAATGAATTGAAGTATAATTTGACAAGCAAAATAACATTATAATCTCCTTGGTAACACAATCTCATCTCCTAACTTGTGTTTTTATTCATAAATTTTCATTCCTACACAATACCACACAATACCACTCCCATTTGCTAATAGATGGTAATGAGAAGTTGTGAAGAAAAAGAGACAATTTGGGGGTGAACTAGCATTACCACGAGAATGAACATTAATCTTCCTTACAAATTCATTCCCATTAACACAATTTATTACTGGCTACCAAACGGGCCGTGAGAGGCGGACATCTAATAGAAAAGCAAAGGGTTTGCATGTCTTTGTGACATAACAATTTATGCTTTCAGGGTCCAGTGACATTGATTTTGATAATTGGGATGGCGGGATATGGACTAATGCAAAGAATTTAAATTCTGTGTTGGGTACTTGGGTTATAAGCCTCTTAATGATGACGGGGGTGGGGGGGGGGGGGGGGGTAGGGGGGAAGCCTCCAATATTGGTTGGAGTTGTTAGGATCTTAGAGAGATTCATGCAGGATTTTCTCTTATCTAGGGCTGGTGATTTGAAAAGGGTTCAGTTATTGCTGTGATTTCCTATCTAAGCCCATGAAATCATCTACAAGACTTCTTTTCTTGGGCATGAGAAACCTTTTTGGATTCTTCGTTTCCTGCATTTATCATTTGTCCACTTTACATGATATTTCTGTTTCATTGTTTATGGTTCAAAGGCACATAACTTGTTTTGGCAACATTAAGATAGAGAGGGCTTCATCTGAGAACCTAGATTGCCTGTTCTTCTGCTGACTTTTTCTGCATGCCTTTCGGTAAGGATGTCTATTTGGAAGAACAAAGGCCCATATGGAGGTAAGGGATTTAGAGTTGAAAACCATTTTAGATAAGATAAACTACAACCTCCTTGATGGGTTGGTAATGGGAGTAGTAAACATCAAAGAATACTTTAGAGGTGTGTGTTTCTGGCAGTAATTGGGTGTTATGGTTTGAGCAAAATGAAGGTGTTTGTAATAGAGCTAAAGGGGCTGAGATGTTGAGGAATTGTATGGTGTTTGTAACCTGTATTTGTCGGATGGTTTTTTTTACGTTACATGCTTTCTGATATCCAGTATGGTTGCATGGTTTCTTGCAGTTCTTTCCTGTTTTAAAAAGGATATGTTGTCCTGTGGCTACAATATATTGCAGTTTCTCTATCAAACTTGTCCTTATCTAGATCATCAATTTTAAAGGAGGAAGAAACACTAGTTGAGAAAGTGGTTGAGCTTTGCTCTATGTTCATTGGTTTTTCTTTTTTGTATTTTGTTGGGTTGTGCTCTGAGACTAGTCTTTCTGTCTGCTTCAATACTTCTCAGATCAATTTGTGAGGACCAATGCTCGTGACTTTCAGGAGAAAGCGACCGTGCTTTCATTTCTTATTGTTGTTTTCTACGATATTGAGTTCTTTCAGCAGTGGGCATGCTGGGGTAACTAGTGCGTACATACGATCAGAATGGCCTTCTGTTGACATTCCTCTTGATAATGAAGTTTTTGCAGTTCCAGAGGGTCACAATATTCCTCAGCAGGTTCGTAGTTTGTTCTTTAACATTCTAAGCCTCCTTACTTTTTATGAATTAGCGCACAAATATATGCTTTGCTGCACCCTTTTTAAATCTAATATCTGTCTTTGTTAAACATGATTGTTGTGGTAAAATAGTTCATTTGTAACAACAGTAAAGATTCTGAACATGGTACAAAAGAAGCATCGAGTGCCTCGTTTATCCCAAGTGTGTCAAATTCATGGTTTTGATGCTCAGAGTAAAGGAATTTAAGATTTCTGTTGCTATCTAAAAGGGTCTGTTACTCTGTTCATCCCCACTTTCAACATGTACTGTTTCTCACTGAAAGAGGAACAATAGATCATTTTTGTTTAGTTTACGTCTAACTGTATAAGATTGTTGTTGCTTGTTATTGCTTGTTATGCATACACGTTCCTTTTTTCATACAATTCTGATTAAATACAATTCTGATTAAATACAATTCTGGTTACATTCATTAATGTCTCCTTAATGAAATCTCTTGCTAATGACCATTTCTAAACATTTTCTGTGATAAACAGGTTCATATAACCCAGGGAGATTATGATGGAAAGTCTGTCATAATATCATGGGTTACACCTGATGAACCAGGCCCTCGTAAGCTACAGTATGGAAAATCCAAGGACTACAAACTTAGTGCTGATAGCACTGTAACTAACTACACTTTCTATAAATACAATTCTGGTTACATTCATTATTGTCTCCTTAATGCTCTTGAGGTATGTCACTTTACTTTCTCTTTAAACTGTCTTTTAAAGGATCCTATGAAAACTATATTAATGAATACTGAGCGACTGTTTGATACGCATATGAGTATATAATATAATCAATAGATGAAACTCTTAACTTAACAAGTTTTGATATATATTTTATTGCATCACTCCAACTTCCATATTAGACTGGTCAAGCTGAACGCCTGAACCCTTTAAGTTAGTAATTGAAATTCAAAGTCTTAATTGATTATTGTTCATCCCCTCGTAGCAGTCGTAACTGCATTCTAGGAGTAGCTATCATTGACAAACTACATGTGTAAGATTGTTGCCAGTTTTCCTGTTTTGGGTGATCAATGATTTTTTTCTCAAGACACCTGTTATAACTTATAACTGTATGGAAATTTTGATAATATCTCTACATCAGAAAGAAAGAAGTAAAAGCTCCCAATTCTATGTTTCTATCGTTAACTAGTTTCTTTTCCATTCTCTTTAGAAATAGTGGTGCTTTAAAAATTATAGTTTATTGCTGTTTCATTGGCATTAAATATGTGCTGATACCATGGTGTCTTAAATTTTTTAGATCATTACTTTGTGAGGAAAATTAAATTTGTTTCTGTTCTTACTCAATGTTTTGCTAGCCGTTCTTTCCCTCGTCTCATTAGTCATTACAGATGATATAACTACATCATACTTTATTAATCTGCATGTCTATGATGTTGATGTAATCTAATTTATAAATTATAAATATGATTTCGTGAATTATTCTTTTCTATCCTTTCAAATCCTTACCAGTTTTCATATCCTTATTTTACAGTACAGCACAAAATACTATTACAAGATTGAAGCAAGAGACTCGTCTCGAGAATTTTGGTTTCAAACACCTCCAAGGATCCATCCTGATGCTCCCTACACTTTTGGAATTATTGGTAAGTATCGTATGCAGAGGCAGACTGGTTAGTATTGTAGGAAGTTCCTTCAACTGATGTGTGCATAACACTGGTGCTGATGCCTGAACTAATAAGACTTTTTTTGCAAATACAAGTCGTACAATACTGATTGAGCGCAGATGTTATTTTCTAAAGGAGTATCAATGGTGTGGTTAGTAATTGGTATATGGCTGTACGATGTTTTCTAAACAGATGGTGTATTGGTGTGTTGTTCACACAAATCTAGAATACAGTAGCATGGAGCCCAATCACTGGCGGACCCAGCTAAGGGCCGGGGGGCACGTGCCACCCCCGGGAAAAAAAAACTGAAAATCTTAGTAATATCATTTAATACGGTTATATAATAAATTATGTGCAGTATTAACGGAAGTTGCAAAATAGCGCAGTGGTTTCTAGGCAGAAGTGCTTTTACAAGTGGTATGGGGTTCGACAACCAGTTGAAACAAACTGATCTTTTTTTGTTTATTTTTTATAAATAAAAGCATTTTTTTTGCCTTTTTCACCTTCATATACTTCATACTGCAGTATATAGTTGCATTTTCTTTTTCTTTTTGGTAGTTCTTACTACTTTGTACATATTTAATCGGACTACGTTTTTTTAATAAAAACAATTCACTTTCATAAGGAACAAAGTAACTTCCTTCAACTATTATTTTATCATAATATTTTTTTTTTAAAAAAATTCTCTTGATGCCCACAACCAATTACGGAGTACACGAATATGATGCATTATCATGAAAAAAAACTACAGTTAACCACTTTTTTTATCCGATTATAATAATTATATACTAGCAATCTCTCGTATGATTTTTCGTGCCATCCCTGGCCAATAATCCTGGGTCTGCCTTTGAGCCCAATAGGCATTTTGGTCAAAGTAAACATAAGTCGGTTGAGTACATCTAACGGTCTAAGGTATCTTAAATAATGGAAAAGCCAAAAGTGTGGCCATTAAATACATCCCACCCAGCATTCACATCATTTTAAACTACATGCATTTTCTGACCCTTTCCAGTAGCAGTTTGCTAGTATTGCTGAATGTTTGTTGCAGTTTTACCCATTGATATTAATTGGAGAGGCATAAATTCACCTTTTGGGTATCTTTGAGTTATAGATGATGTACTATGGAACATCCTCTCTGTTATGATATCTTCTTGTTGCTTAGTTTTCTGTTGATGCATACAGCTGGATACTTAATTAACTCATGCCTACTTATTTTCCTGCATTAGGTGACTTAGGTCAAACATACAACTCTCTTTCCACTCTCCAGCATTACAAGCAAACTGGAGCACAAACTGTACTATTCGTGGGCGATCTTTCTTATGCAGATCAGTATAAATACAATAATATTGGGGTTAGGTGGGATTCTTGGGGTCGTTTCATTGAGCCAATTGCCGCATACCAACCATGGATTTGGACGGCTGGAAATCACGAGATAGAGTATATGCCAGACTTGGTAAGATTTTGGTAAGATTTTGGTTGCAGATGCACGCAGATGCACACAATGTGTTTGGATAGGTAATTTGGAGGGAAAGGGAGGGGGGAGAAAGTGTGGGATTTTTAAGTTTGTGTGAACGCAAGGTTCTTTTTGTGCTGATATTCGGTCTAAACTGGAGTGTGTCTTACATTATCAATGCTGCTGATGTAGAATTGGTGCTGTAGCTGCACATATTCAGGTGGAATGCGTCCTAATTTTGGTGTCTTTTGAGGTTGATTGGTATTATTTGATAACCATCGTACAGCTGTGAAACTGTGAATATAGAGTTGTTCTTGCAGTTGGAAGATGTTTTGCATGCCTCTGTATCTCTGTGTTTTTCATTTTTCATGGTTGTGACTTGTGTGGTGTTATTAGTCAGTACACTTGCAATTTGACTATCGCGATTCGTGAAACATGAGAGGTAGATAGCTGATTTTCTGCTCTCGTTCTGTATTGCTTATAAGATTTCTGTAATTCATGGCTTCATGCTATGCTATATTTTTCAGGGGGAACTTACTACGTTCAAAAATTATCTACATAGATATCCTACACCCCATGCCGCCTCCAAAAGTAGTAGCCCTCTCTGGTATTCTGTTCGCCGTGCATCTGCTCATATCATTGTGCTATCCAGTTATTCTCCATTTGGTAGTTTCTTCTTCCTTCTTTTCTTTTCACGAAGATCTGTTTACTTAGTTATATTTTGATATAATCCTCGCATTTGATTAATGAATTTTTGTCAAGAGTCAAGATTGTATTGAGCTTGCATGGGGCTAAAAAAAAGAACTGAAAGTACAAGATGACTAGAACGTTAGGTGGTCAGTTTTATTAACCTTTGTTTGAACTTGTTCCATCAGAGTGCTCTTGAAACATTGTAGCTTGAATTTGAGTTTGTGACTCTTGGTGTCAACGTTACGTTTTCATTCTATGTCATATATTAGGTGAGGAGACGATCATTATTATAAATATTTTGCAAAGTGATCCCCAGGAATGGATGGATTTCTTTACCTACTTCTTTTGTTTTGATCTAGTTACTATCCAATGAAGAAATATCAAATATGTCCCATATTTTGTAATTTGAATGTCAATTGAGGTTTGGATGATTGTTTTATATCATTGTTTTAGCTTTTGCTTTCATATTGTCTAAGATGTAGCCTTAAATGTTCTGTTTCATTATTTAATTAACTTTTCACGGAAAGAGTTTATAAGTGTCAATGTAAATCTGTTTTCCCCCCTTTTTCCGACTGGAAAATAATATTGCAACATTTCGTAATAGCTATATTCCTATTAGGTTTACTGTTTCTATTTTTCTACTTGCTGCTAGTTGAACACTGCATTTTACTATCAAGGGTTTTCTATCCTTGGACAATGCTTGAATAAAGCTTGAGTAATGCCAGTTTCAGAACTCCGCATTTGCTGATCTACTTTGTCTTCATCTTGAACAGTTAAATATACTCCTCAATGGATGTGGCTCAGAGAAGAACTCCAGAGGGTGAATAGAGAAATAACACCTTGGCTTATTGTTCTAATGCATGCCCCCATTTACAGTAGTAATGTAGGCCATTATATGGAGGGTGAAAGTATGCGTTCTGTGTTCGAGAGCTGGTTTGTTCAGTACAGAGTTGACTTCGTCTTTTCTGGCCATGTCCATGCGTATGAAAGATCAGTATGTATATTCTCTTCCTTTCTTCAACTATTCAATAGTGCTCATGCTCTACTTTCTTATATTCATTATTCAATGTTAAAACTGAATTTAGACTTCCCTTGCTTTGTACGGAGTATATAGGACACAAATCTTTGATATCTATAATCTGTACACCAATAAAACTTGGTAAACTTCTGATGACACCTCAAGCTCTGAGCCTCTGAGATTCCAATATGGTTCGACGTCGTTCTGGATTAAACAAAAACTGCGGAAAGTATGGGGGAGGGTCATACTGCTCTACCCAAATGGTCGGACTTCAGGCATTGAAACTTTTGTTTTAGGTTCAGGATTGAATTTAATCCCATCAGATTTGCAAGTGTGCTGTTTTCCTGGTAGTTGTTGATGGGTCAATGTGGGTAGAGGGTGCGGCCCGTGTAGGAACCTTATAGAATATGGGTTGCCAGGGTTGGTCAATCTAAGAAGCCCTGATTCTTGCCCGACACAAAAACAAAAAATGTTAATAAAGTTATAACCCAGTGCTTGCTGAATATTGTAAACTCCGAATGGGAGCTTTCCCATTTTACTGTCATTTTTCAAAAGAATATTTTACCTTGAGGGAAAATGGGAAACTCTGTGTGGGACTCTGAAGTTGTAGGACACTAATATTGGCGACAATTTTTTGAGGCATGTAAAAATTGGACATGTATAGTAACCTACTAACCCGTAATTTTTAATGCAAATACTTCCTCATTCCCCAAATATCGCACCAATTTGACTTTTACACTATTCTCACTATTTGACCATCTTATCTTTTGTAATTTATACATAAGAAAAAATGTGATCATGTGGCTCTTGTTAGATTCATGTCGATATATACTTTCTAAATATCAATATTTTTATAACTTTTACTTATGCATAATTCGAGATATTAAGATTCAAAATCATGTGTTCGGGAGCGTAAAAGTTAACATGTTGCAATATCTAAGGAGCGGAGAAAGTATTTAAATTGGGTATCGATGAGCTAAAAATCTGATTTCCAATGCAAGCTGTGACCATTCATTAGTAAAATCTCTCAATAAAACCCATGCTGCATCTCCAATGTGTTAATTTATTAATTTTTTATGCGATAAGCGGAATTTGGGAGGGAAACCTTGCATTTTTTGAGGAAGAAATGAAGGTGAAGGCTTTACAAATTTCGTGCATAATTGTTAAAAGTATGCCTTTTATTTTTGGGTTGAAAAAAACTATATGCTTTAATTTGTAGCCCCAATATTATGTATTCTGGATATTACAAAATTTACTTTCTTTTGTTGCTCCTGTTTATAACTTTAAAAATTTAAGTATTCAAAAAGAAGATTTTTATCTTCTTATTGTACTGGTCAAAAGCCCAGCATTGGGGTTTGAATGAAAGACTTGATGCCTAATAGAAAAGCTATTTTTGTTTGTTTCAGTATCGGATGTCTAATATACACTACAATGTAACTTCTGGTGATCGATATCCTGTACCAAATAAGGCAGCTCCGGTTTACATAACCGTTGGAGACGGTGGAAATCGAGAAGGTCTAGCTGCCAAGTAAGTAACTAAGTATGATGCATCATTTTTACATGTTGGATATCTTCGTTGATGACCATGGTCGTGTTTCTGAGGGTTATAAATGAATATACAGGTTTTGGGATCCACAACCTGACTATTCTGCGTTCCGAGAAGCCAGTTATGGACACTCCACGCTGGAGGTCCATAACAGAACCCATGCAATTTATCGATGGAACCGCAATGATGATGGGAAAAGTATACCAACCGATTCTGTGGTATTCCACAATCAATACTGGTATGTTTTGCTGCTCTTTTCTGGTCTTAGCATTCTGTGGCCAATGTGTAGGAAGCACTCTTGTTGTTCTCTAATTCAGGAAGGAGTGTTTATATTTGCTGTTGGTAGAATCAGGATTTTACTACTTTGGTATAATAGTTATGTGCTCCGATCCCCCTTATTGTCTCTGTGGTGTTCTTATCTTTGAAAATATACTCTGGTATTAATTCCAGGGCTAGCAACCTGCGCCGCAGGAGACGAGGAGGCTGAGATAGGGACGTGTTAGTTTAGGTACCGATGTCAACTGTCGCATCTCACATGCCTTTTAGATTCGTAAAGCTCGTCTTATTCTTGAAATCATTGAAGCCTTGAAGGGTGGCTGCACTTGAATTGAAGGCAGTTTTGATTTCTTGCAGTCACTGAAGATGGATGGGAACCTGATAGGCTGATCTAGGGCATCGTTATTATAGTTAGACATGTAAATACAACGATTTAAGCCTTCGGTATTATAGAATGATTCAATTCTTTGCTTTCTTTTTTGGGTGCGAATGAGCCACAGGTAAATATTCTTTGCTTTGTATATTGTACTCCGTAATAAAGAATGCTTAATATTGGGTCAGTGTGTGTGACAGACATGATGAGTTAATACCAATGTTAATTTGATTTATATATTGGTCTTATTTTTGTTGTTTGTTTGAGCCGTAAAGCTACTGTAGAAAATTCGCCATATTCTGTCTATTAGGAAGGATCGGAACACACAAGTAGTGAGAAGATTTTCTATGTATATAACAGTATATTTGAAAATTATGGTAGAGAGTAAACCCGTGGTAAACATGTCCAAGAAAGATTAACGAAGAATACCATCAAAGATAAACACAAATTTACGTGGTTTACTAATGAGTTAGCTATGTGACTACGTCCACACAACGTCTTTAACGTTTTGGAGGGCGATGTATAAAGACATAAAGTAATAACAATATAGCTTAAACTACATTATAACGTGCCATAATCTGTTTTATTGTTTTTATCACCATTATAAATTTGTTAACACTAATCTGGTTATTTATAACGCCCAATAAGATATTCTTTGGACAATCCCGATTATTGCTAGGTACCTTAAAATTAATCTAAATCATCTTCTTGACGTTTGTTAGTTAATATTTGTGCATTAAAAGCAATCCAATGTAGTTTAATGCATGTCCCGTCATCGTTACATTGAACTAGTAAAGACCGTCACATGGGCTAATGCTGGGCACTCCCCGTATTAGTAAATGTTCAGGTGTTGAAACAATTGGCTTCGGATTGAAGGCCCTTTGGTTGATGAGGAAAATCTTGCTTGGTTTGATTGTGTGGAGTCCAAATATACCTGCACAATGACCAAGTTACTCGCGTCGGGGGTGTTTCCGAGGAAAGTACGTCCCTCCGATGCCTAAATAAGCACTTATTCGGATCTAAAGAGGGTTCTCTAGAGAAATGTAAGTGTTAAGGTAATAAATTGGACGTACCTTGATACATGCGCATTGGCGGCATATATATAGTGTTTGTGTAGTGAATGCTACTAGAGCATTTATTTCTAAGTGGGCTTTAGGCCACTTGAATAGAGCATAGAGCCATTGCTGGGTTGGAGCTTTATGTTGTGTTTGGCCAAGTGGGCTTTTGGGCAGTAGGCCCAATTGGGAGTCAATTGGGCACCCAAACAACATGCCCCCCCCAGACCCGTTCTATTTGAGGTTGAATGAACGGGTATCCATGTGTATCTGGACGGTTTTTGAAGTTCAAAAGTCCCACCACTTAATTCAAAAGTATTTTGAAACTGTGCATTTAGGACAAGGATTGACCGCCTCTTCAACTTCGTTTGATCGTACGGTGTGGATCCGAGTGGAAGTTGGGTGGCTTTTGGGCCTTTCCCCGATAAATACCTAGCCCAGATCTTCGTTTCAGACTTTATTTCACGCTGATTTCTCAAAGCTCTCTCAAACTCAGGCGATTTCTCCTTTCGAAATCTTCAGATCTTCGCTCGGTCTTTGGGAATTTACTTTGGGAGTTGGTATAATTTGATTCAGCGGCGAATTCCGCTTCAGGAAAAGGTAACTTGCTTGTGAATTTCTTGTCTATTTCTTTGATTCTTCTTTCCTACCCCACCGTCTGAACCCCAAATCTAGGAATTCCGGCCATGGCTAGAGATAAAATCAAGAATAAGTTCGTCGTCGAATCTTCCAGTGAAGGAGAGGAGGATGAGATTCATCTGGAGAGACCGAGGAAGGAATCTCGGGATGGTGATGCCTCGGGAAGTGCCAGTGTTGCAGGGACTTCTGGGGATATCGCTCGTGCTGAGTTGGGTCAACAGGCCGGTGTTACGGGTCAGATCCCCATTCTCTCTATCTTTCTTCGTTTTTTCAAGGAGGCAGATCCCAATAGGAGACTTGCGTCATGTCTGCATGATGTCGCTGGGAATCTCGGTCAGGCCAACCGAGTAGTTGATGGATCTTGGTTGGTAGAGGCGAAGGCTGGGAGTTACCATCGGGTTGCCGAGGATCTGTACGAGATCCAATATGCCCAGGGGTATTGGTGCGAGCTTCCCACTCAAGAGAATGTAAGGGTGACTCGACCTCCGACGGGCTTCATAGCCGTTTGTACCCACAATTTTTATTATGGGCTTTGATTTCCGCTGGACCCCTTCGTGTCCATAGTGCCGATGGAGAACAACATAACGTTGGCCCAGGTGACGCCTAAGTCGATGCGTCATATTATTGGCTTTCACTGGCTGTGCGAGTACCTCAATTTTCCCACCTCATTGCGCCTTTTCAAGGAATTGCATGAGTTTCAGAGGAATACGAATGTTGGGCTCGGATGGTGGAACATCGCCAACAAAAGGGTAGGAAGGGCGTGCCCTCTTACATAACGGCGAACCCCTACCTTTCCTATGTTCATGAGTGGAAGGGGCAGTGGCTCCTTGTCCGAGTTCCACTGGATCCGAAGTATTCGAATTATTACCGGGCGCGAAGTGGTTCGTCACTCCTGATCAGGAGATGTCGAGGGTCGGGGAACCTAACCACCAGAGCTGTGACTATACCGACCTTCGCAAGTGGTTCCGAGCTAGAAATGTTGGTCTTAGGCATGCCGAACCGGAGTACTGGCTCCCGAATATGTACTACATTTGCAGGGAGGTCATCCTGGCTGTTGCCGATCTCAACAGGATTTATGATAAGTTGCAGAGGAGAGAGAAAGAAACAGAGAGGAAAGAGGAACATAGAAGAAGAATAAGATTCATCAATGTTCATCTTTTTACTTGTTTATTTTCCGAATGACAATTTTCTCCAGAAATGTAGCGTAGTGATAAAACTTGTGTGGACGTACTAGAGTTTATGATATATTAATTAACTAGTATGCGGGCCCGGGCGATGCCCCGGGTTAATAGACGGATAAAAACTTAAAATAAATTCAATACTCCGTAATTATTAAATTGTCATTTATTATATTTTGTTATGAAAAAATGACACATAATTTGATTTGGATTAGTGGTTAATTGTTTGGTTTACAAATTAGAGGTCGTGAGATTAGTGAGAGTGATACGTGGCACATAGACTTGTTTATCAACACCTTTTAATATATAGTATAGATAGATAGAAGGATATACTTTTTCATGTTCATTTTTTTGATCACCGTTTTCAATTTTAATTGTTTCACGACGTCGATGAAAGCTCATATGCAGTCAGCTATACATGCATAGGTATGCAGCAAAAAATAAGTACTAGTGTAGTATTTTCCTTTTGTTTTTTTGGTGGGCTGCCCCATCTTTAACACACACACAAAAACCATTTAAAAGACAAAAATACCCTTTTTATTTATTTATTTTATTATTTTCAATACCCAAACAGTGGCGCTACATCGAATTCTAACCTGTGTTGGGGAATCGAAAAGTCGTTGTACTAGGCCATAGCCTTGTCCCCTATAAAAACCAAACCAAGTTATGATGGTTGTAAATCTAACACAAACGCCGGAATTATTCGACAGTCAAAGAAAGAAAATTTGCCAATTATTGTACTACATACTACATAGGTAGTTTGTGAGTTTGTGAATTACTAACTAACTCTTATCAATTACTACCTAGGTTTTTAACATGTGTTTCCAATTAATCCACTTTCACCAATTAGTCAACTAATTACATAATTACCCCCCTAATTATATTTTAATTGAAATAAAAGCCCGGTTGTATTGTTCATCGTCTTCCTCGTCATTGTTCATCTTCTGCTCGACACTTCTGCTATCCTCGTCGGTCTCTACTCTTGGTCGGTACTCGAAAATCATCGCCGGTGCTCCTCATCCCTATTGTTCTTCGCTGCTTCTTTATATCTCTATTTTATTTTGTCTCGCGTCATTGTGCTTGCTCGTTCTCCCTCACTAACGACCCTATTTTCAATCGTGCTCGTTCTACTGGTACTACATAGATTTTTTCACCTTCAAACAAAAATTCGTGGACACCAATTTCATTAAGGTGAGCCCAATTTTCCGCTACTGTTCTTTGCGTAAATTAGGGTTCTTATTTTCATTAAATTGGGGTTTTTTGGAAATTTTAGGGCTTTATATTTTTTGGTCAATTAATGATAATATTAAACACTTTGGATGTATAATTTGCTCAATTTTCTTCTGTATTGGAACTTATGCAAACCAATTTAGCTCGAAATCCAGTGAAGTCATTTTAGTTTTGTTCGAATCCAAGACACCAATCAACAAATTGTAAAAGCACGAAGGCAAGTCAAAATCCACTTGTCTAGCAAAAACAAATGAAGACTTACACTTGAAGCTATAAATGGCCAAATTTAAAGATTTTGGTCTCTGATTTTGACATTTAATTACTACTTAATTGGTGTATTTATATTGTTGTTTCACTTGCAGGCTCAAATTAGCCAATTTTTTCCAGGGAGAAATAGTCAGAGTGTTACTTTGAGTAACAATACTAATAAGGTTTGTCAGTGTTCCGAGTATGGAACTGGGGGAGCCCTGCCTGGTGATGTTGCCCTGTCAGATAGAACGAACGTAAGCTAACCTCGGGGGTTTAACCGAGGAAACCCCCTCCGATGCCTAAGTCAGCAAATGAGATAATGCTCTAGAGAGAGAAAGTAGAGAGGGTTAAGAATTGTACTTGTATTGAACGTGTCCGCAAATGAATGGGGACGGCAGTATTTATAGGCGTACTATTCAGTACTTTGGCCTATTCAGATGTTGCCGCGTGTACGCTAGTGATGTACTTGTTGTTTATCCTTTTACTTAACGACGTATCTATGTTGTCGTCTAGCAGGTCGTTTCCCCGCAGACCTGAGGGTCTGTGCGGTTCTTGAGGACTTGTGGTACTTTCAATAGGTACTTCCTGCGGTTGCTTTGCTTGATCTGTCTTATCAGATGTCCGATGGTCTGCTGTGACATGGATGATCTGCTAGGTTACTTCTACTTCGTACAACTAGTCCCCAAGAGTAGGGCTGACTACTTGGAGTTAGACCTGCTCTTTCAGTGTTTTTTGGCTGCATCCTGTACAACTAGTCCCCAAGAGTAGGGCTGACTACTTGGAGTTAGACCTGCTCTTTCAGTGTTTTTTGGCTGCATCCTGTACAACTAGTCCCCAAGAGTAGGGCTGACTACTTGGAGTTAGACCTGCTCTTTCTGGTCATAACTTGCGCGATTGGCTGTAGTTAGCATTTGAAAGGAAAATAAACCGTCATGGTTTATTGCGCCCCACGTGTCCTTCATCCAGGTAGGTGACTCGAAGGGTCTTCAAATCTTGGCCGTTTATTTCTTCTTTTAAATACGGGTCTCAGTCACTTTCTTCTTCTCTCTCCTCTTTTTTACCTTCTTCATTTTCTTACTCTCCTCTAACTTTACTTTGCTGCGAACTCAATTTCGCCATTTTCCGAGCGCTCTAACTCCAAGCTCTTTGCTTTCTTGTGTTTTCGTGTTATTCCGGTGATTGCGCATCCGTTGGTGGTGGCGTTTTCTTCTGAAATTGTCGAGGTTTTTTGGGTTCGCGTTTTTCTTCGAGGGTTTCTAGTCCGCCATTGTTGAACTTCTCTCTTCGCCCTTCTCTTTTCCAGGTAATTCTTTTGCTTTTTCCTTGTTGTTTTCTTTGGTTTTGCATGTACCTTCAACTATTTTAGTAGTTTTTGTGAGTTTTTTGTGGTATGTGTTCTTTGAATGAAATGTGGGAGTGTTTGTGTTTTTTTGGCTTCGCCATTTCTGCGCTTCTTGGAGCTTTTCGTCTTCTTCTTCCTTTTCTCTTTATTTTTATTTTTATATTACATGTATGTTTTTATGTCGTTTTGCTCTTTTTTCTCTGTCGTTTTGTCTTGACTTTTCTCCTTCTACCCTTTGTTTATTCTTCTTTCTTTCTTCTTTTTTCTTTCAGTCAACATGTCTGATACCTCTGATAGTGCCAACCCTAGTAGCCCTGGGTATATGAGTGATTCCTCCGAGCCATACTCTCCTTCTTCCCCTTCCTCTGTCTCTTTACCCTCTGATGAAGAGGCTAGGACAATAGCAGAGAATAGGACTAAGTCTATGCATGATGCCATTTCTCGTTCTGAGCCTGCGGTGATATCTATCTCCAGTGGTTCTTCCTCTGGGGGTGTGTCCCCCGTTGTTGACAGAGCTACGCCTGTTGTGTCAGGGCCTACTCCTGCCCTTCGTCAACGTCTTAGAGAACTGCGCCATGAGCATTTGGCCAGTGCGGTTCGATTGAACCCTCCCCCTAATGCCCCTATTGGGCTAGACATCCAACCCCTGGCAGAAGTAGCTTGGTTGGACAGTTTTGATCGACTAGACGGGCCTTTTATTGGGAGTACTGATGGGTCGTTGCATGTTTACCGCAGACGTTCTTCGATGGCAACTGGTTCCGGCAGTGCTTCTGGTGACGCAGAGCGTTATGTAGAAAACCCCATCCTCGAGGAGGTGGAGAATCTGCGTCCCTTTCCCCTGTATGTTGAGGAGGATGTGCCCGTTGGTCCGACCGATGAGTATCTGAGCCCTGAGGTTTCTTTTGGTCCTTTAAACGTTGCGCCGGATACGGACTGGCTTAAGGCAGCTTGCTAGCATGACTATCCCGGCGTTGGAAAGGAGCTTTATGCCTTTCCTCCTGGGTATGAGTTGGTTGTTCCCGCAGATGATGCTCGTATTACTGCTCCTCCTCCTGGTCATATTGGGTTGTACTCATACCATTTGGACTTCGGTCTGCGTTTTCCCCTTGATCCAACCTTAACCAAGTTTCTGAAGGCATTCAATGTCTGTTTGGCGCAGCTGCATCCTTTCGTTGTGAGGACTCTAATTTGCTATCTCTGGGTGGTGCGCTTCAAGGGTTTCCCTGAGACCCTTTCTTTGTGTAAACGGCTGCATTGTGTCCGAAGCCGCGATAACAAGGAGGGAAGCATTGGTTGGTTTACCACCTACACTGCTCGGGGCAAAATGACCTGCTTGGGCAATCCCACTGGGCAGAGGGATTGGAAGGGTCGATTCTTCTGGCTTCGAGTTCCCGCTGACTTTCCTCTGCCTCGCACCTTTGTTTCTCCAAATGGCAAGATGGAGGGTGTGGAGGTTCTGGTTGGTCATAACTTGGAGGACGCTGCTTATGAGTGGTTTGACTCAGTAATTAAGCACGACGCGAACGGGAAGGACGTCGGCCGCGCCCCCAAGAACTGGCTGCCTCAGTCGATGTATATTCTGCGGAATGATGTTCTTTCCGCTATGCACTTGTGCAACACTCATCCTCATGGTACATTTTTCTTTCTTTTTTGCTCTTTTTTGTACTTAGCTGTTTTTTTTTTTGTTTTTTTTAATAACATTTTCTTGTGTTTCCTTGTCCTGCTAGGTCGTCAACACCTTGATATGAGCTCCCTGGGTTTAACTGCTGATGGAACCCCCCAGACTAACGAGCCAGCTGAAGACCCCGCCAATGCTTATCGTACTATAGCTGATGTTGTTGGCGGACGCAGAGCAAGCTCTCGACGGACTGTTCGAGGGGGGAGTTCTGCTGCTAGCCGTACTGCTAGAGGTGGGGGTTCTGTGGCTAACCGCACTAGCAGAGGGGGAGGCTCTGCAGGAATAACTGCTGGGGCGAGCACCTCGACGCCGCGTTCTGCCCATGTTTCTCGGGCTACACCTTCTATATCTGCCTCTGCTCGGCGTGGTCAGACCACTCGTGGAGGGGGTAATATTGCGGGCCAACGTCGGCCTCGCCCTGAGACGGAAAGCGTTTCTGTTGACGCTAAGCGAACTGCTGCAGATCAATTGCGGTCTGCTCAACCTGACCAAGTCGTGAATTCCTCTATCTCCGAGCAGGTGGAGATCGTGACCGAAGAGCGGGACGTCCCTTTTGTGCAGCGCCCAGGTAAGCGCATTTGCACTGGGGAGGGTTCTCGCTCGCAGGAGCAGGCCCAAGCTTCTACCCCTGCTAATCAAAGCACCGCTTCTCTTCCTACTTCATCTGCTGCTCTTGCTGCTTACTTGGAGGAGCAACTGAGGTTGCCTGAGTCTTCTGTTCCTTCTTTTGTGAACATTAGGAACAGGGAATTTCTGGAGAAGGAGACCATTGATGTTCGCCCTGCGGTGAACCCTGAGTTGGCTGCCTGCTTCTCCCCTGCGCCGATTAGCGATGACATCTTTGTTCCTCACTGGGATGTTAGAGCTAACGAGTCTTTGTATGCCAGCTTCCCAGAGAAAGGCGGAACGTTGGCATATCGGATGTTGAAGGGGTTAACACTGCCAGCTGACCGCCCTCTTGAGCGTGTTTATACCCCTGGGGCTAACGCCTGCCAGAAGGTGCTAGAGGTAAGAAGCTTTTGAATCTATGCTGTTTTCGTACTTAGCCATTTTTTGCGTGTTTTTGTACTTAGCCATTTTTTGCGTGTTTTTGTACTTAGCCATTTTTTGCGTGTTTTTGTACTTAGCCATTTTTTTTGTTTTTATTTGCAGGCTGGGGTTGCTGTGAAGGAGCTCTGCGACTTCTTTTTCTTCTATCAGAGGAAGCATGATGAACATCTTGCTCTTCTTGAAGAAAGGGACAGGCAGATCCGAGACCTGACCCTGGAAAACGAAAGAGCATCTTCCTCCCTTACTATTGCCAATGCCAATGTTCAAGCGATATCTGTCGAGAGAGACAACTTGGCTAGTGAGGTTGTAGCTCTGCGCCTAGCTGGGGAGAATTTAGCTAAGGCTCAGGCGGAGGTAGAGGCGGAGAGGAAGCGTACTGAGGATTTGGCGGAGCAGCTAAGCTTTGTTGAGCAGAGGCATGCTGATGAGCTGGCAGACCTTCGCCTTTCTGTGCAGAAGGAGGTGGCTGCTGCTGTGCGAGAATTTTGTCGCTCTGACGCTCAATATGCCCTTTTGACGCAGAGGTATGATGGTGGGTGGAAAGCGGCCTCTCTTATAATCAAGCGCAAATATCCGCAGTTTGATTGGAGCTTGATCGAAGAGGATTGGCTCGCTGGCCTGCACCTTACCATTCTTAAGGAACTGCGGGAGGCTGAAGCTGCTGGGGGTCATGCCATAGAGCCTAGTGATGTGCCCGACTTTTGCGTCGAGAACATTCACCCAGGAGATTTGCCTTTCTCAGATGAAGATGATGTTGCAGGCAATGACGAATAATGGGTGTGGCGGCTATCCCCCTGTTCTTCTTGTGTGACTGGGCCTGTTATGTAATAGTTTAGTTTTTAAACAATATTATTTAGAGTTTGCCCTGTTGGGTGGTGGCGTTTGTGCCACTCTGTTTTTGGAACAATTTACAGTTAGTTTATTTCTGCTTTTCTTCTTAGATATTTTTGAGTTGGGCTGGTGTGTTTACTGCCCAGAGCCATTTTGTAGGGCTGTACTTTATCTATTTTCCTTGGTTTTTAATGAAGGTATAGCCGCCGGCATTTGATATGCATATTTTGCTAGGTACTTAGCCAATTTTTGATATCTTGTTTGCCTTTGGAAAGTTCTGGCCTTGATCAGAGTCAAACTTTATAGCATGTCTTATGACTACCTCCCCTTTTGGACTGTCTTGGCTTTTGCCAAGGCAAACTTAGGGACTGCTCTGTGACATTTCTGCGGTATTCTGGCTAGCCTTTTGAGCTACCTTCAACCTTGAATTGCCTTGGCTTTGGCCAAGGCAAAACTCGGAAATTGCTTTGCGATATTCTAACTAGCTTTTTGGGCTGCTTCCAATTTTGAATTGCCTTGGCTTTGGCCAAGACAAAACCCAGAAATTGCTCTGCGATAGTCTAACTAGCCTTTTGGGCTGCTTCCAATTTTGAATTGTCTTGGCTTTGGCCAAGACAAAACTCAGAAATTGCTCTGCGATAGTCTAACTAGCCTTTTGGGCTGCTTCCAATTTTGAATTGTCTTGGTTTTAGCCAAGGCAAAACTCGGAAATTGCTTTGCGATATTCTAACTTAGAAATTCATCATGACACTGTTCTTCAGCTAACTTGAGTGATCAAGTCAAGTCATCTGTTGAATGTGTGTATCATGGTGTATTTCTAAGTTACATCGTGCTTTGCTTATCACCATATCTTTTCTTGGAACCGCCAAGCTCATTTCATTATATGTATTCTGTAAAAAGGAGTACAAAAAGGGATAATTTTGGCTTATCTTGCCTTATCATTGTATAGGTCACTTGTACTAAACATAGTATTTTTTGAGCATGTTGGCGTTCCAACTATTCTTTAACTCTTTTCCATCCATTGTCATGAGATGATATGATCCAGGGGCTATCTCCCTTGTGATCTGGTATGGTCCTTCCCAATTTGCAGTGAATTTCCCCTCTGCCTTGCCCTTTCCTGTGGCTGTTGTTCGTCTAAGCACCAGGTCTCCCACATGCATAGGCCTGTGCTTGACTCTTTTGTTGTAAGCTCTGCTCATTCTCTCTTTGTTTGCTGTGAGTCTCAGCTCTGCTAGCAACCTTACCTCTGGCAGAAGGTCTAATGATTCCCTCATGAGTTGTTCATTGGTGCCTTCATCATAGTACTGCACTCTGAAACTGGGCAGGCCAACCTCTACCGGTAATACTGTTTCTGCTCCAAAGGCTAACTTGTAGGGACTTTCTCCTGTCGCCTCTTTCTCAGTTGTTCTATTGGACCACACAATTTCTGGTATGAGGTCTGCCCATGCACCCTTAAAATCCTCGATTTTCTTTCGCAGAGCTCCAAGGATCTGCTTGTTCGCCGCCTCGGCCTGTCCATTGATCTGTGGGTGGCATACTGATGCATAAGCAAACTTGATTCTTAGCTCTGCACAATAATCCTTTACCGGTGTGCAATCGAATTGTGTCCCGTGATCAAAGACCAAACTTTCTGGGATGCCAAATCTTGTGATGATGTTTCTCCAGATGAAGTCTTTCATTCGTTTCGCTGTTATGCTTTTTGTGGGCTCTGCTTCTATCCACTTGGTGAAATAATCCACTGCCACGATCAAGTATCTTCTTCCTCCACTCGCGGCTGTAAACGGACCCAGGATGTCCATTCCCCACTGAGCGAATGGTATAGGATTGATGATTGGTTGCAGATCATTTGAGGGCTGATTGATTACTGGAGCGAACTTTTGGCATTTGTCGCATTTCTTCACGTATGACTGCGAGTCACTCACCATGGTTGGCCAATAGTACCCTGCTCTGAGAGCTTTTAAGGCTAGTGTTCTACCCCCAATATGATTACCGCATATTCCCTCATGAATTTCTTCAATGATTCTCTGTGATTCCTCTGTTGAGACGCATCTCAGCAGGGGTAGGGAGAAGGATTTTTTGTACAATCTGCCCTGGTAGATCACAAACCAGTGTTCGTTTCGCTTTATCTTCTTCTGTTCTGGCTCTGCTGTAGGGAGACCCCTGCCAAGCTTGTATGATACTATACTGTCGTACCACTGAGGCTCTGTGCTGATGGCATTTACCATAGGCCTCTTATCGATACTCTTCTCTTCCTGTACTTCTACCATCACTGTTCTTTCCAGGTCTTGCAGCGAAGAGCTTGCTAATTTTGAGAGACCATCTGCTTGGCTATTCTCTGCTCTGGGGACCAACTGGATCTCGAAGCTTTCCAACTGGGCTACTGCTTCTTTCATCAGTGCCAGATACCTCTGCATGGACGGTTCTCGAGCTTCATACTCGCCTCTATACTGACTGGCCACTAACTGGGAATCTGTTTTCAACACGATTTTCTTAGCATCCGCTGCCTTGCACATTTGAATGCCTGCGATCGCTGCTTCGTACTCTGCTTCATTATTTGAGGCTTTGAACTTGAACTTTATGGCATATTCAAAGACATTACCTTCTGGTGAAGTCATTATAATGCCTGCTCCTGACCCCGTAACTGCGGCTGAGCCATCTACATATATCTGCCAGGTCCCCAGAGGCTCCTCCTCTTCCTCGTAAGATGCCTCAGCTATGAAGTCTGCTAATGCCTGTGCCTTTATGGCCGTTCTTGGCCTGTATTCAATATCGTACTCTGAGAGTTCTACCGCCCATTTCAGCAGTCTGCCTGAGGTATCCAGCCTTCGCAATGATTTTTCCAAAGGCTGATTTGTTAATACTTGTACCTTGTGAGCGTCGAAGTATGGTTTCAGCTTCCTGGCAGCTATCATAATTGCGAAGGCCATTTTTTCGATCAGGGGGTACCTCTGCTCTGCGGCGTTGAGAATGTGACTGACGAAATATACTGGTTGTTGGGCCTTGTCCTTTTCCACTATTAAGGCTGCTGCTACAGTCTTTTTGGAGGCCGAGATGTACAACTGCAAAACATCTCCTACTTCTGGTCTGGCTATTGTTGGGAGGCTCTTCAGGTGATTCTTTACCTCTGTGAATGCCTTTTCTTGCTCTGCTTCCCACTTGAATGGTTTGTTGCCTTTCAGTACCTGAAAAAATGGGAGGGATCTATCTGCAGATTTACTGATAAAACGAGTGAGTGCTGCCATCTTTCCAGTTAATCTCTGTATATCTCGTATGTTTTTTGGCTCTGGCAAGTTGAGTATGGCCTCCACCTTCTCTGGGTTGGCATCTATTCCCCTTTCACTGACCAGAAATCCCAAGAATTTTCCTGACTTAACACCGAACACACATTTCTTTGGGTTTAGTTTCATGCCGTACTGTCTCAACGTAGCAAATGTTTCTCGCAGGTCTGCGATGTGATCAGCCTCTTTTTTGCTCTTGACTATGGAATCATCCACATATACTTCCACATTCCGGCCCTTTTGCTGTGCGAATATCTTATCTACAAGCTTCTGGTAGGTTGCACCCGCATTTTTCAGGCCGAATGGCATAGCTTTGTAGTTATAAACTCCAGCGTCTGTGATGAAAGCAGCTTTCTTACGATCTGATTCGAGTAAACTGATCTGATGGTAGCCGGAAAATGCATCCATGAAACTCAAGAGAGCGTGTCCACTGGTGGAATCAACCAGCTGGTCTATTCTGGGCAATGGGTAATAGTCCTTCGGACAGGCCTTGTTTAGGTCCGTGAAGTCTACACACATCCTCCATTGACCATTTGCTTTCTTTACCATCACAACGTTAGCCAGCCATTCTGGGTAATCGCACTCTTCTATGAACTTGGCTGCTAGCAATTTGTTGATTTCTTCTTGGATGGCTACATTCTTCTCTGCCGAGAAATTTCTCTTCTTCTGTTTCACTGGCCTAACTTCTCTGCTGACATTCAGTCTATGGACCATGACACTGGGGTCAATCCCTGGCATTTCGTCCGCTGAGAAAGCAAATATGTCTATGTGCTCTCTCAGCAGACCAATGAGGTTCACTCTGAGGGATAGATCTACGTCTGTGCCAATTCGAACCGTCCGGTCTGTCAACCCTTCCTCTAATTCTATCTCCTCAGTTTCTTCAGTTGACGTGGGTTCCAACAGACCTTCCTCCCGATGCTCGAAGTTTTCCATGCTTAACAACTTGTCTTTTTTGCGCTCTGCTCTCTTTCTTTTTCGAGATTGGGGAAGTTCTTTTTCTGCCAGTGGTGGGGGTCTGGGTGGTTGTTTTAGCGCAGTGTGGTAGCACTTCTTAGCCTGCTCCTGACTGCCTTTGACCTTGGCTGAGCGGCCATCATTTGTCGTATACATCATGGTGAGGTGATAAGTGGAGACTACAGCCCCTGCGTCATGGATGAATGGTCTGCCAAGAATGACGTTGTAGGCTGCGGGGACTTTCACAATCATGAAGTCTACCATGATGTCCTTGATATCCTTCCCTTGGCCAATCTGCACTGGCAAACTGACTATCCCTTCTGGTATCACTGTGGCTCCTGTGAATCCGATTACTGGGTAATTGACTGGCTTTACGTATTTCTCATCAATTTGCAACTCTTGGAAAGCAGGCCAGAACAAGATGTTCGCAGAGCTACCTCCGTCTATCAGAATACGGTGGATTTTTCTGTTTGCTACGTTCAGGGCTAGTACCATAGGGTCGTCATGGGGGTATATTATGCCTTTACAGTCCTCCTCTGTGAAAGTGCACTGCGGGATTTTTGGAGGGGCGGGCCACCTGCCAGAATTATGGTAATTAACCTGGTGTTTGAATTCGCTCACACTGGCCTTGGCCCCGCTAACAGTGGTTCCTGCGTAAACTGGCCCTCCTGTTATGACCAAAATGTCGCCCATTCTCTTTTGGTCTGCTGGATAGCTTTGCTTGGGTTCCGCCTTCTTATTGTCGGACCTATTATCATTATCTCTGTTCTCATAGGTCCTGCTATACGAGCTTTTTGCTTTGAATTGAGTCAAGTATCCCCTCCGGATCAGATCTTCGATATTATCCTTCAAATGAGTGCATTCTTCTGTGAGGTGGCCATGATCTCTGTGAAAGTCACAGTACTTTTTTGGGTCCCTGTACTTGTTGTACATTTTGGGAGGTCTCTGCCACTTCTCGTCTTCTTTGCTGATGGCAAAAATTTGAGTTCTGGATGCCACTAAGGGGGTATACTCATTAAACTTCCCCCTTTTTTCAGTTTTGAATTCGTTACCTTTGCCTCTGCCTGGTCCCTGCCAGTCTCTTCTTGGCTGTGGGTTTTCTCTTCTGTCTGGGTATTCTTTTTTGTATGGCTCTTTCTTGCTCTGACTACCGTAATTGTTCTCACTTGCCACATATCGACGTGAGGTTGCTCTGCCAATTTATTCACTCTTTATAAATTCATTTGCCTTTCCCAGTACCTCTGCCAGGGTTGTGAATGATTTTCTGCCCAGATAACTCTTGAACTCTCCATCCCGCAGACCAGTCATCATGGCCAGGACTGCTACCTCTTGCTGCAACTTGGGTATATTCGACGCCTCCATATTGAATCTGGATATGTATTCCCTCAAAGATTCCTGAGGCCCCTGGATGACTGACATCAGCTCCCCTGTCATCCTTTCTCTGGCAATGTTTGCCACGTATTGGGTGCGAAACAAGATAGCTAGCTGCCGGAAAGATGTTATGGTGCCTTTGGGTATTTTACCAAACCAGCTCTGTGCCATCCCCTCTAGAGTGGAAGGAAAGACCTTACACCACATAGAGTCTGTGTTGGTATATAGCATCATGTGTCCCCCAAAGGCAGAGAGGTGATTCGTTGGGTCTGTCTTTCCGGAGTATTTGCAGGTGGGCATTTTTATCTTTTCCATTCTTTCAGAGAGTATTTCATCGCAGAAGGGAGAATTATCAGGCTTAACTACTGCTCGGATGGGATTGGGCGTACCTGACACGGAGTGGTGTCTATGACTGGGTGCTTGTTCAGTCCTTGCCCGGGGTTGAGCTCTGCTTGGTGTGATACTCTCTGCTTCATACTCTTGATTATCAGCCCCTTCCATGTCTTGCTGCAGATTCCTCCTCCAAACATTCGGACTATGTTGGGGTCTGGGACGTTTTCTCCTCTGCTCAACCTCAACCTCTGGGGCTGTTCTCATGACCTGGGCTTGTGGGGTTGTTTGAGTAAGGAATGTCAGGACTTCTATTGCTGTGCGCATCTGGTCGGGTGAGAACTGTGCCCCCAATCGTGCTAGTGAGGCACTGGTTGGAATTGGGATACCCTGGCCCTGGCTAGGGGTTGCCATAGCTCTGGGTTGTGGTGTCTCTCTTGGCGGACCAAGACTCTGAGGCATGCCGAACAAGGGTACATTTGTGGTTCTCTGGTTGTTTTTTGAGGTGGGTGGTTCTATCTGCTGGATTATCGGTTCGCTTGACTCAGTCATTGTGTGAGAGGGTAGGTCTTTTAGAAGCAAGGTCTGGGAAGTCCCCTCCTTCTAGCGCCACTTGTTCCGAGTATGGAACTGGGGGAGCCCTGCCTGGTGATGTTGCCCTGTCAGACAGAACGAACGTAAGCTAACCTCGGGGGTTTAACCGAGGAAACCCCCTCCGATGCCTAAGTCAGCAAATGAGATAATGCTCTAGAGAGAGAAAGTAGAGAGGGTTAAGAATTGTACTTGTATTGAACGTGTCCGCAAATGAATGGGGACGGCAGTATTTATAGGCGTACTATTCAGTACTTTGGCCTATTCAGATGTGCCGCGTGTACGCTAGTGATGTACTTGTTGTTTGTCCTTTTACTTAACGACGTATCTATGTTGTCGTCTAGCAGGTCGTTTCCCCGCAGACCTGAGGGTCTGTGCGGTTCTTGAGGACTTGTGGTACTTTCAATAGGTACTTCCTGCGGTTGCTTTGCTTGATCTGTCTTATCAGATGTCCGATGGTCTGCTGTGACATGGATGATCTGCTAGGTTACTTCTACTCCGTACAGTCAGCATTGCTCTACGTCCTCCACCAGTTATCAATATAGTCTTATAGTTGTGTAACAGACTCTGCTTTGGTTGTTCAATTATGTTGTATGATTCTGCCCTTGATCTGTTTCATTATAAAGACTCGTTGCTTGTTATCAGCTAGACCAAATATCAGTGCTGTAATGTTGCGTTTCTTTAAGGTAAAGATTGGATTGGTAGAGGAAACGTACGTTGCAGACCACTAAAAATAAGTTAACTTAGTGGCTGACATTGACTAAATTAAATTTGGGAATTATCTGCTTAATATTTTGCTGATCTTGTTGTAAAACCTTCTTTAGAGGAAACTGATCTTAACAAGATCATATTGGGTATTATTGTTTTTTTTTTCTATCTTGACACTGGTGACTTAAATTGCAGATAATACGTGTTGTTAAGACATGACAGCTGATTGGTGTGCATTGCCCGATGAAATCCTCGGAGAAATGATGTTGAAACTAGATTCTGCTGAAGACATTATATACTTCTCTGCTGTTTGTCGGTCATGGCTCTGTGTGTATTCTATGGTAAAAAAAGGAGTGTACTGTGAAAATGCCATGGTTGATGCTACCCGAGAACACGAAAGAAAACCCTAATTTCTTTAGGAAACTATTTTGTCCAAATAAGCAAAAATGTTACCAATTGCAGCTACCTCAAACTTTTGGGGCTCGATGTTGGGGTTCATCATGTGGTTGGGTTGTTACACTTGATCTTAACCTAGAGTTGTATCTATTTAACCATCTTATCACAGCTCGACTTGGTCTACCCCCTCAACCAACCATGCCTGACCAAGCCAAAATAGATATTCATATGATACGTGATTGTTTTGTGGACAAAGCAATTGTTTTTAAAGCAGATGGAGGAGATAATGATTATATCGTCATAGCAATACTTGGTGAGTATTGCAGCCCAGTAGCTTATGCAAGGACCGGTGACAAAACATGGTCTTCAATTCCAGCTTCTGAGACATATAAAAGTGTGGTTGATGTTGTTCAATTTGGTTCACAAACACTTTTCTTGTATCAAAGAGGGGCGGTAGGATGTTGTGACATGAGTACCATGACGGTAATGGAATATCTACCCCAGCCTCAAGGTATTTTGGATAATGTTGGACTATTTAGATTATACTTGTTGGACTCATTTGGCGATCTTATAATGGTAGCACGACATAAAATGGAAGTTCTAAATGAGGATCCGGATGCGGTTGAAGGTTGGGATCTAGATGTTTGTTATCGAACAATAGATTTTAAGGTATATAAGCTCAATTTTGGCAACAAAATTTGGGAGGAAGTCAATGACTTGGGTGATGTCGCATTATTTGTTGGCAACAATTCTTCTATGGCAGTTGATGTATCATGTACCAATAATTGCAAAAACAATTGTATCTATTTCACTGACGATGAGTGGCAATTTTGGGATGGACCTACTCTTTATGGGGGGCATGATCCTGGAATTTTTAATATTGCCAATCAGGATTTCGAGATCCTTTATGAACTAAGGTTTCTTTCAAGTATTATTCCCAAAATCATAAATACTATTCTTTTTTTGGGGGGGGGGGGGGGGGGGGTATTTACAAATCATACATTCTTCTCAAAATCTCAATGGCGTTGGATTGTTTTTTTGTGTGTGATGCAACTCATACATTCTTCTCAAAATCTAAATCGCATTGATTTTGACTTTGATTTTTATTTTGACATGTGCAATGGGACGGGTCAGGGTCGGGTGGGTTAGAAATCAAGTGGTTTGGGTTGGGTCAGGTCAAGATAACTCTTTAACTGGCTGGACCTGGTTGTGGCCCATTTATCATCACCTGACCCAACTTGGCCCATTTATTAATTCTATAGCTCACGACATTTTGGTACCACCAATCGATATATTTTGAAGTAATAATTATTTATTTGGTATCCAAATTAAAAATGCCAACTTCTTCTAAGTTAGCTGATTAACAATATCAGTTCTAGCAATCAGATAATCATGAAACTGCAAAAATTTTAAAACTTGATGAAGGAATTCCGAGAACAAATGAACAAAACCCGAACCTAAAATAGCAAATTACAACTAAACAATCTGGATAAAATTATGGCCAACAACGAAAAGCAAATAAAATAATTTTTTTAATAGAAGAAAAAAATAAGATTGAAAAACTACATACAATTGAGGAAGAGATGTACTCCTTGGTGATGAGAAACTTTTGTGTGAGACCGCCTCACATGAAAGACCGCCTTGTTGGCAATCTTGCTGGCAGCCATGTTGGCGCATGTGCTGACGTCATGCTGACGTCAGCATGTAATTTTTTTAAAAAAAAAAAATTTCGAATTTTTTTTTGATTTTTTTTATCAGGCTTAACTAATTGGACTTCAGGCTTAACTAATTGGACTTCAGGCTTAACTAATTGGATTTAAGGCTTAATTTTTTTTTTCGATTTTTTTTTCAAAATTAAAATTTTCAATTTTTTTTGGGTACTAACTAAACTAGTGTAAAACATAATTAAAAGTAATAAAATCATAACTAATTGAATAACAAAATAGTTAAGGTATAAAAACAAATAGTTAAACTTATGAGTCGAATAGTTATTAATTTTAAACAAACTTATTATTAACTAAAACTCATAAAATTTTAACTAATTAGTTGCAATGCTTAACTAATTGATTTCATTGCTTAACTAATTGGTTCATTGCTTAACTAATTGATTTTGTTGCTTAACTAATTGAATCTCAAACTTAACTAATTAGTTTCGTGGTTAACTTAATTAAATGTAGTGCATAACTAATTGCTTCCAGTGATTCACTAATTGGTTTTAGTACTTCACTAATTGATTGCATGGTTTAACTAATATGTTACATTACTTAACTAATTTATTGCATTGCTTAACTAATTGGTTCTGAAGCTTAACTTATTAGTTTCATTTTTAACTAATTGATTCAATTGCTTAACTAATTATTTTCAATGCTTAACTAATTGGATTTCAAGCTTAACTAATTGAATTTCAGGCTTAAATTTTTTATTTTCCCGAAAAAAAATAATTTCGAATTTTGTATCTTAACTAAAACTCTGAAATTCGTTATCTGAAACTCAAAAATACATAACTAAAACTCAAAAAATCTTAACTAAAACCAAGAAAATCGTAACTTAAACTCGTGAAATCATAACTGAAACTCGGAAAATCGTAACTAAAGCCCTGAATTGAAACTAAAAAATACGTAACTAAAACTCAAAAAACCTTAACTAAAACCAAGAAAATCATAACTAAAACTTAAAAATTCAGAACTAAAACCTAGAAAATCAGTCCAACGTACAACTCCACTAAGAAGGCCATTATTTCACAATTATAACTAAAACTAAAACATAATTATTCTTATCTAAATATAAGAAAAATATAACTAAACTAAAAATTACTTAAATGCAAACCAATACTACGTATAAGTAAAACATTTTATTTTTTAACTAAACCCAGATTATTCATAACTAAAACATTACAATTCTTAACTAAAACTAAACTGAAATTAAAACACCAACGACATCATCAACGACCACGAAAAATAGTCCTTCCCTCCAGCTACAAAACCCTAGCGAGACTAAGAAGCTTCCTTTGTTCGCCTCGCAGCTTCCCTTCGCTCTATTCGAGTAACCACCAGCAGTACCATGTATAATGCATCGGTGGCCGCTGTGACGAGGCAAAGCCTCCTCCTCTTGTCAGATAATCAAAAATCGAAAACACCTAAATTAAAAGAGGAGAACAACACGAGAAATACAAAATTCAAAGATTTTTCATCGACCGGCGAGGTATGACCACCGCCGATTCATTACCTCATTTCAACACATAACCCGACAACTAGATCTGGCCTCCAACATAGACTGAATAACCGCCTTCGATTTGTTACTAGAATAGAGCGGCGGCGGCGACAAGGCCGAGAACTTCCTCACACGTTTCTCGCACCTTCGACCTGCTCGCCCTTTCCTTACATGCGCCGCCGTCATACTCGATCTCCTTCAAATTACCGCCGGAAAACCTCGATTGAAGAAAAAATTAAGATTCAAGATATCAAAACACAATTAAACCATAAAAACCTGAAAAATAAAAAACCTAAAACCGTCAAGTAAAAATGGAGGTAGATGAAGAAGAATGGAGAGAGAGATTGAAGATAACCTCGATCATTTCTTGCGACAAGACGTACGAATGGCGGCGGAGATTTAAGGAGAGAAGCGGCGAGGATGACCGACGACAGCGAAGATTTTGGGGAGAGGGAGGGGCGGAGAGGTTGAGGGAGGAGAGAGAGAGGGAGAGAGCAGAAATTAGGATTGAAAATGAAATGAAATGAAAAATAATGAAAAATGCATATTTATATTTATTTATTTAAAAAAATTCAGCTGATATCAGCACTTAGTTGGCATCTTGGTTGCCAACAATGCGGTCTTTTCTTTAAGACCGCCTTATACAAAAGTTTGTACTCGGTGATAGAAGGGAAAGACCATGAAATATAATGTTGTTGACTCTCGCCTATTAAGTCCCATCCCAACCCTTTTATCTTTAAATTTTAAAATTTTGTTGATCCTTTACGAGTCAGCCACATTAATATAAAGGGTTGGGTCTGACCCTGAAATTTCAAGGTTTGGTCGGCTACCTGCTTCATTGCACAAGTCTATCATTGAGAAGATGGATATCATTCAATAAACTGGACTGAATTGTGGGGAGAATCTGTATACTCCCTCCGTCCCTTAATACTCGACTCGGTTTGACCGGCACAGAGTTTAAGGGACTTGAATTGACTTATTAGTTTAATAGATAGTGGGGTATTATTTTAATGTAGTTAGTGGAAAATGTGTAAAGGGATAGAGTATGGCTTGAATTTATTATTATTTTTTGTATGGAGTAGGGGGTAGGTGGGTTAATAAGGGGGGAGTGAGAAATAATATAATATTGTTAAGTATTTCCATTTTTAGAAACAGGTCAAGTATTAAGGGACGACCCGATAAGGAAAACAGGTCAAGTATTAAGGGACGGAGGGAGTATATACCTGATGTGAGCAATTCGTATGATTAAAAAAATGACTTCCTCACAAAAAATAAAAATACTTGAGCAAGTATCCAACCGTTGGTACATCAATGACATAAGCAACTATCAAAATCTTGTAACTATTTTGTAGCTCAAAATCTTGTTAGATATTAATAATTTATTTTGGATCAAATAAATCAAGGGACTTACTATTTACTGCCCCATAATACTCAAAATTTCCCCATTCATTTACCCATATACCCTCCTTTATTTACCCCCCTCATTTACCCTCTTACATTCCCACCCCAAATCTAACCACCAGGTCCACCACCGCCGGCCACCACCTCGGACCACCACCGCCACCATCACGTCGTCGGCGGCATAATGACCGAGTCTTCACAAGAGGTTTTTTTGTGCGGAATATTTTTTAGAAACTTATGCATTTTTAGCTTGTACCATGGTTCAGGCTTATGAATTTTAATCTTGTCACTAGTGGAAAAAATACCTGTTGAGGGGGGCATTTTGGGTTTATTGAGGCGAACAAGGCCCGCTGCGACAGACGTAGCTTCAACAGCTCAGTGATCTGTTGAGGCGTACATTAACTTCATTTATATTAACCCAACAGAGCAAAGCGTATATATAGTACGTATGTTTACAATTTTTAAACACCTAGCTAGTCTAACAAATTACAACTTATATTAACAACTAAAGACAAAAGGCTAGAGAGCTAATCTAACAAATGTCTCTAATCCAGCCACTTAGGTCCCTTTAGATCATGCATTACAAACCTTAAGTAAGGTCGTGTTGACTTTCTTCCAATCGACTCGATCCCTAGCCTGCAAGTTGCATGGAAGGAAAATATATATGAGTACCAAAGTTTACACTCACGATATTGTCTTTACATTCCATTGAAGCATAAAATTAAAAGATATAGTTGCAGACTATAGAGATAATTAAGTACGTTGTTGACCTATAACGACCCAATGAGCCTTAAATAAGCATACGTAGATTAGAATGAGTTTTAGAAAGTTAAAGCTATGTATATTAGTCATGTAATAAGAATCAAATGAGTCCTTAGGTTCTTTAGTTCAAAGTTGGGAGCGGAAATGTCATTTTAGCTCTAAACATGACCTATAACGACCTAATGAGCCTTAAATGTGCATAAATAGATTCGAATGAGTTTTAGAAAGTTTTAACTATGCATATTAGACATGTAATAAGAATCAAATGAGTCCTTAGGTTTTTTAGTTCAAAGTTGGGAGCGGAAATGTCATTTTAGCTCTAAACATGACCTATAACGACCTAATGAGCCTTAAATGTGCATAAATAGATTCGAATGAGTTTTAGAAAGTTTTAACTATGCATATTAGACATGTAATAAGAATCAAATGAGTCCTTAGGTTTTTTAGTTCAAAGTTGGGAGCGGAAATGTCATTTTAGCTCTAAACATGACCTATAACAACCTAATGAGCCTTAAATGTGCATAAATAGATTCGAATGAGTTTTAGAAAGTTTTAACTATGCATATTAATCATGTAATAAGAATCAAATGAGTCCTTAGGTTCTTTAGTTCAAAGTTGGGAGCGGAAATGTCATTTTAGCTCTAAACATGACCTATAACGACCTAATGAGCCTTAAATGTGCATAAATAGATTCGAATGAGTTTTAGAAAGTTAAAACTATGTATATTAGTCATGTAATAAGAATCAAATGAGTCCTTAGGTTCTTTAGTTCAAAGTTGGGAGCGGAAATGTCATTTTAGCTCTAAACATGACCTATAACGACCTAATGAGCCTTAAATGTGCATAAATAGATTCGAATGAGTTTTAGAAAGTTTTAACTATGCATATTAGACATGTAATAAGAATCAAATGAGTCCTTAGGTTCTTTAGTTCAAAGTTGGGAGCGGAAATGTCATTTTAGCTCTAAACATGACCTATAACGACCTAATGAGCCTTAAATGTGCATAAATAGATTCGAATGAGTTTTAGAAAGTTAAAACTATGTATATTAGTCATGTAATAAGAATCAAATGAGTCCTTAGGTTTTTTAGTTCAAAGTTGGGAGCGGAAATGTCATTTTAGCTCTAAACATGACCTATAACGACCTAATGAGCCTTAAATGTGCATAAATAGATTCGAATGAGTTTTAGAAAGTTTTAACTATGCATATTAGACATGTAATAAGAATCAAATGAGTCCTTAGGTTTTTTAGTTCAAAGTTGGGAGCGGAAATGTCATTTTAGCTCTAAACATGACCTATAACGACCTAATGAGCCTTAAATGTGCATAAATAGATTCGAATGAGTTTTAGAAAGTTTTAACTATGCATATTAATCATGTAATAAGAATCAAATGAGTCCTTAGGTTCTTTAGTTCAAAGTTGGGAGCGGAAATGTCATTTTAGCTCTAAACATGACCTATAACGACCTAATGAGCCTTAAATGTGCATAAATAGATTCGAATGAGTTTTAGAAAGTTAAAACTATGTATATTAGTCATGTAATAAGAATCAAATGAGTCCTTAGGTTCTTTAGTTCAAAGTTGGGAGCGGAAATGTCATTTTAGCTCTAAACATGACCTATAACGACCTAATGAGCCTTAAATGTGCATAAATAGATTCGAATGAGTTTTAGAAAGTTAAAACTATGCATATTAGTCATGTAATAAGAATCAAATGAGTCCTTAGGTTCTTTAGTTCAAAGTTGGGAGCGGAAATGTCATTTTAGCTCTAAACATGACCTATAACGACCTAATGAGCCTTAAATGTGCATAAATAGATTCGAATGAGTTTTAGAAAGTTTTAACTATGCATATTAGACATGTAATAAGAATCAAATGAGTCCTTAGGTTCTTTAGTTCAAAGTTGGGAGCGGAAATGTCATTGTAGCTCTAAACATGACCTATAACGACCTAATGAGCCTTAAATGTGCATAAATAGATTCGAATGAGTTTTAGAAAGTTTTAACTATGCATATTAGTCATGTAATAAGAATAAAATGAGTCCTTAGGTTCTTTAGTTCAAAGTTGGGAGCGGAAATGTCATTTTAGCTCTAAACATGACCTATAACGACCTAATGAGCCTTAAATGTGCATAAATAGATTCGAATGAGTTTTAGAAAGTTAAAACTATGCATATTAGACATGTAATAAGAATCAAATGAGTCCTTAGGTTTTTTAGTTCAAAGTTGGGAGCGGAAATGTCAAACAAAGAGGCAGGGCTGTGTTTGATGACATAAAACCTAATTAGAGAAATTATTAGAGAAGTGGAATTAATGCAACTATCTTACTTATAGTTAGAATTCTTGGAAAATATAATCTCGGTTTGTATTTGCAAGAACAGGCACATTGGTAATGTCTAATTCTTATTTAAAAGAAATATGTTCATATATCTCAACCAGTTTTTTCATAGCAAGCTAAGGGAGACTTGCAGCATCAAGAATGATGAGAGAGGGAAACAAAATGATCCACTTTTAGATTTGGAAATAGGAAATGGGTTTTTTAAAGGGTAATGATATATGCAGCTTTTAAGTTGTAAATAAGCATTTAATGCATTTCCTAAATTGAAAGTAATTTTAGGAATGCATGACAAAATCATGTGTGAATAGCTGTAATTAATGCTTAGTTTAGGTTAATGTTTCCATTTTTTATATAATCTAGATTAAAAAGAATTACAGAATGACAAACGTAAGACTGAAGTGAGGTAGATAAATACCTTACACTTTTTTGAGGAGACAAAATTATTGGAGGGATTTATTATAAGAAAGTCAAAACCATGTTGTAGATGGGATGAATTCCTCAACTAAGCATAGTTTATGAATTCCTCAACAAATTATGGGAGGCCTTTCCTCTCATGTTACAAGGAGGGAAAGGTAGCGCTAATGCAAAAAATAAATGAAAGTTGTAAGCACAATACAGTCAGTGAGAGGAAAGGCACGCAGCACAATACAGTCAACTAATTATTGGAGGCCTTTCCTCTCATGTTAGGCGCAACATAGCAAAGGTTCTAACTCCAACTAGAATAAAGATGTATTCCGCTAAGAATGGGGAGGAGGAAGGGAGATTCAAGCTCGTTCCATACTTCGATCTTAATAATCAGATTATAATGAAGGTCAATGAAGTTTTTTTATCTGAGACATGTCATCAAATTATCCAGAATGGAAACAAGAACAAATTGCTATCAGATCAGACAATCCAAAACCAAGACACTGTTTAACTCTTTAAACAGCAGGCAAAGCAACAATTAACCAAAATATAATAAAATTACCTGCAGTCTCTGGATGTTGAAGTTAGACAGTTTCAAGAACCGAGAGCATTAAGACTGGAGTATAATGGCCTTCATCTCAGCACCAACAGACAAGTCAGCACCATCACAGAAATCTCAGCTTAGTTCTGAAACTTTTAGGATGGCTCTTGCTTTCTCTAGAACATATAAAGCAATTAAGCAAAACACGCACCTAAGGTGACACTGTCAGGATCACCTTCTCGGCATCACCAAAGCAGTGGAGAGAGACCGTGCCTTCTTTGACTTACCATTATCTCTTATGGAGCAGGCCACTTCAATACTTCATAGCCATTTTGGCCACTTAAATCAACTCATAACAAGAAATAGGTAGAGATTCTAAATTCACTGAATCATATACTAACCACACAGGCACGCAGATAAAAAGGGAAAGATTTTCATAAAATGTTGAAGAACTTTGTGAGAAATATCTGAAAATTACACTTTTAGGAATGAAAGAAACGTATCTTACAAGGATTTACAATTTGAACAATACATCCCTGACTCACCTATTATGATGAGATCAGACATGAAATAAGTTAGAGATCTGCCCCTTCCCTTTCCAACTACACACGGGTTGATGGTGATCTCCAAATAATGAAATTTAAGTTGAGGCATAGTGACATACCAGCAGGTCAAACAGTATGTATCAGGTAATAATATGATAAGCAATTAGATGACCCAAAACCAAGACACGATAGAACCAGTAGCCAAGCCAACTACTAAGAACCGTATACTAACTAAGAACATAGACAGAACAAAAATATTGCCGAAAAACCCTAATCCCCAATTTTTCGCAATTGCAGATTTCAAACAACAGCATCAAAAAATTGTCAAGATTTCTACAAACAAATATGAAGAAACTATTCTATTTCCACTAAACTTCTACAGAAATTTAGTCATCGATTCGCAAATTTGACAGTAAATCCAAACAAAAATTGTAAAAAATGAAAACAAGTTAAACAGATTTAAGAAGAAATTGAAGCTTACTTAAGAAAATTGCTTGAGTTGATCGGAAATTTGATTGAGTTTCCGGCGCTTTTCTTGATGATCTTCTCAACAGCTTCAAAAATGTCACAGTATGAGTTTGCGTTGGAAGCTAGAGATGTGAAGTACGACGACCAGTTTGGAAGAGATGTCGCAGCTAGCTTATCTGTTTGGCGGTGGTTTTGATTTAAATTTAATGTGTGCCTATTGAGGCGGGCAAATGAAGGCCCCCTTCAACAGAAAGACCCTATTGAGGCGGGCAATTAAAAGCCCCCTTCAACAGCTTCTTTCTATTGAGGCGGGCTAAGAAAGCCCCCTTCAACAGCTTCTGTAGAAGCGAACACCACAAAAGCCCGCCTCAACCTGTTAGTAAAATATTTGACCCGCGTTGACTAAGTAGCTATTGAGGCGCGCTTATGTATGCCCCCCTCAACAAGGGGGCTACAACAGGGGTTTTTTCCACTAGTGTGTACCATAGTACAGACTTATGAGTTTTTAGCTTCGACCATGATATTGACTTATGCAGTTTAAGCTTGTACCATGGAAGGAGCTAAAAATTCATAAGCCTGTACCATGGTACAAGCTAAATATTCGTAAGTCTATATTATTTAAGGTTTTGATTTGTTGTTGCATTTGATTTAATATAATCGGACAAAAAATAGAGATTTATGAATGTTTAGCTCCTTCCATGGTACAATTTTTTAAATTAAATGTTATAGGGAGCTACAAAGTATTGTAGCCAACCAATGTGAAACTTTATAGCTTAAATCAATTGTAGTTAGAAATTTGATGTGGCAAACTAAGCTACACTAACTTGTAGCTCACCATTGGAGTTGCTCTAAAGGCTATATTTGAAGTTCTAAAGGCTATATTTGAAGTTCTGAATGTCAAATTCGAATAGGAAAACTTCCTTGATCATTTTAAAAAAGATTTTGTGTCTTTTATCACCTAAAAAAAACTTGTTTTGTAATTTAACACCTTACTTAATTTAAATTATATTTAAACACCTTAAAAAACATAAAATTTAGAAATCAATACCCGTTAACATTTTCTATTAGGAAAACATTGGTAGGGCCCATATTTACACTTAATCATCCAATTTAGAGTTATCCTCCATGTTTTCATTTAATTCCCGCTTCTTGTTTTCTGCCCTTCCTCTTCTATCCGAGGAAGTATAAATCAATATCTGATATGTATTTCACAAATACATATCACCCATTAAACGACAAAATAGGGATAAGATAAACATTAAAGGACAAAGTCAATTTTTTTTTATGAAAATGACATCCGTTTTGGGAAAATGGCATTGGTTTTTCCAAAATGGCATCTTTTTTTAGAAAAATGGCACCTGCTTTCATTTTTGTCTTATCTCTATTTTGTCGTTTAGTGGGGTGATACGTATCTTGAAATACATATCAGATATTGGCCTCTCCGCCCTCCTTCTCCCCTTTCTAGAACTGCTCTACTTTGAATCTCTGATGCTTCTCTTCAATTCTCACCCAACCACCCCACGCATCTGAATTGGTACTCCGTATAAAAGGATAAAGTATATTGACTTATCAAATATGTGTTTACAAATACATATCATAACAAAAGACAAAATAAGAAAAAGACAAAAAAAAAAATTGCTGTCAACTTTTTTTTTTTTGAAAATTATCTCACAAAAAAAGCTGACAGCAAACAGTCACTTAACTTAATCAATTCCACTTGCATGGACCCGGTCCACCATAAGATTACCATGGACCAGGGTAATTAGGTAATTTTAACAGTGAGTAAATTATAGAAATTGTAGGTTCTGTAAAGTAACTATATCTCCAGAATAATAACTATGAACATAATAATGATAATGATAAGAGTAACTATTTTATCCAAAGAGTAACTATATCATATAGAAAAGTAATTTTAACTGTAAAACAATTACTACTATATATTCATTTTTGCAGACAAAAAGAGTAAATTATAGAAACTATAGGTTTAGTAAAGTAACTATATTTTCAGAATAGTAACTATGAAATAAATAATAATAATAATAATAATAATAATAATAATAATAATAATAATAATAATATAGTAATTTCGATGAGAGCAATTATTCTATCCAAAGATTAACTATATTATATAGAAAAATAACTTTAGCTGTAAAACAATTACTATATTATAAAAATAAACAATATGATATAGATGGTTTAGAGGTCATATAGTATTTTTTTTTTATTATATATCACATAATTACTGAAATATAAAAGAGTAACTATATCAAAAGTAACAGTAATTATAATTCTTGAACAATAATAAAGAAAACATTAACTACTTGGTTAGTTGTTTTAGCTACGACATTCTAATTCTTTGCATCTATAAATAAACCATGTTAAACTCAAATGTTTTTTGAACTAAAAAATACTAATCGACACGTTCACGTGGACCACGTCTCTTTTTTCCACCAACACATCATGTCCTTCCTCTACCACGTTCTTGGTTTCCATTGTTGTCAGGATTTTCTTCTTCTCCTGCTTTTGTTTTCCTTGTAGAATTTATTCTTTGCACGATTTCAATTCTGGGTGCATCATCTCTTGTATTTCTGAATCAATAATATTTAAACTAAGTTAATAATTTAACATTTAAATATGAAAAAATAACATAGTAACTATGTAAAACGTGTAGTTTCTATTATGCATCATATAGTAACTCTTACAATTAACGATGGTAAAATACTTGCAGAATTGCATATATAGTTATTGTTATTGTTATAGTCATATAGTTACTGTCAAAATAATATAGTCACTTTTATTAATAATAACATGGAGTACAAAGAAAGATCATAAAATGAACATAATGATAAGATAATAACTATTAAAAATATATAGTTACTATTATACATGATATAGTAACTCTTAATATTAATGATAGTCATATACGAGCAAGGTTGTAGATATAGTTATTGTTATGATCATATAGTTGTTGTGATCATAACATAGTAACTCTTATTACTAATAACATGGAAGACAACAAAGAACATGAAAAGAACATTATAATATACATAAAAAACTATACCAAACATATAGTTACTATAATACAAGATATAATACCTATAAATATTATTGATGGTCATTTAGTCACAGAGTTGCAGACATAGTTGATGTGATAATAATATAGTAACTCTATCCATAATACAGTAACTATATCATTAAAAATATAGAATAACATAAAAACATGCACATAACATAATAAACTAACATAATACCTATTTCAAAAATATAGTAACTATATAAAACGTACAATAACTATTAAAGAAAATAAACATATGGTAACAAGTCATGATAAAATAAACATAATATCTATTTCAAACATATAGTAACTATATAAATAATATAGTAACTATTGAAGAAAATAAACATATGGTAACACATCATGATAAAATAAACATAGTACCTATTTCAAACATATAGTAACTAATATAATAATATAGTAACTATTGTACACATATAGTAACCATTATAATCACACAACAACTAGCTTAACATATAGTGACTATTATTATAATATAGTAACTATTGTACAAATATAGTAACCATTATAATCATATAGTCACTATCTAAGAAGCGGACAAATACATACTCTAAATAACATAGTACATAATGTAATCGTATAGTAACTATTATTTATCAGAAAGTCACTATAAACTGTTCATAACATAATAACTATCTTAAACACATAGTTACTGTTTTAAACTTATAATAACTTTCTAAAAAATATAGTGACTATTTTAAACACATAGTTACTGTTTTAAAGTTATAGTAACTTTAAAAAAAAAGTATAGTTACTCTAAAAACTACTACTAACATAAACACAACGAACATTCCAGTGACTATTAAAAACACTAATTCGCAACATAAATTAAAGGTGACTATATCATTTATATACTAACTAAGTGAAACACTAACCCTAATTTCAACAAAACAACAAACATTTCGAATCACTCAACAAAATAATAACTATTGTACACATATAGTAACTGTTGTACACATATAGTAACCATTAAAATGATATAGTAACTATTGTACACATATACTAACCATTAAAATTACATAGTACCTCTTTAAACCATATAGTTACTGTATTACTCATATAGTTACTATTTAAAATCGTGAAGTCACTGATCGAATTCGCGAAGTGAAAACGATACTTCGGTAAAACACAAACATTAATTTCTTCAAAACAACAAATATTTTCAATTTTAAATAAAAATAGACTTAAAATTCTTTAAAAAACTACAAACCGAGATGTGATCTCTAAAAATTCTTGTGAAGATTTGTAGGCGAGCGCAAATTCTTCGATTCGATTTCGGCAATGATGAATCTCCTTCTTGATCTACTACTTCCTCCAATTTTTCCTCATCAAATAGATCCAATCATAAGAATTATAAGATAATTACGAAAAAAAATCGAACAAAACCTAGAAATTTGGGCTAAATTTTGAAAAGCATAGAGAGAAAATAAAGAGAGAGAAAATGAAAGAGAATGAACAGAATGTAGATCTGAAATTTTGAAAAATAAAAAAGTTTAAAACGTATATAAAGTGGGCTAGACACAAATCGCATTAAAACTCTTCAAAACACATAGTAACTCTTTAAAACACATAGTTACTGTAATACGCATATAGTTACTATTTAAAATTACAAAATAACTGTCACGTGACAGTTACATATGTTACCCATAAAAATTACTCCGTTGCCCTGGTCCACGCTAAGTTAGCATGGACCGGGTTTATATTAGTGTAAATATAACTTAATTATCTCATCAAAAAAGTTGACAGCACACAGTCACTTAACTTAATTATCTCATTCTAATGTGATAGTGTGAGTCGAGTCTCTAACTTCATCGAGTTTTTATGTAAAAAAAAAAAAAAAACTTTATCGAGGTAAACTTTTTTCAGTTTTATTTGAAATTGAAATTTATGATAAGGAGTACCCATTTTTAGGCAATTACACTCTTCGAAAATGATAAAGGTCGTAACATGCGAGCTTTAAACCGTGTCACAATAACGACATGACATGCTTATGTGTCATGTTTTAAATTGGAAACTAAAATATTTAACTTAAATAACTTATTATACATGTTACAAAAAAAGGTAGGAAAATCTTAATATTCTAATTTGTTTCCTTTTTCATATCGACTACCTTATTTACGTATTTTCATAATAAAAATATTGCATTGATAGTAAAAATATTCTGATGACGCATGCCCTACGTGGCGCCTATATAATGTACCAATTAAATTGCGACAACTAGCTGTACTAAATGTTGTCGCAACTTGCGACCCTTATCATCACCCTACACTTTTATTAGTTATTACTAAGTATACTTATGATTTATGGTGCGTTCTATTTACTAGATTTTTTTTATGAACTTATCGTATCTAAACTAACTCGAACTTATCTAAAGTTATTAGAACTTATCAAATCTTATTTTAATTAAGTTATAAATTGTAGGAAATTTTGATATTTACTACCTTAAAAATACACCACTTTTGTATTTACTATCTTATGAAAATTTTATTTTAATTTACTAATTAAAGTATGTTTTTGTTTAGATTTACTATCATTTTACAGTTTTCTCATTATAAAATTAAGATATCTCCTTCATTTCTTAATCGTTTAAAGTGATTCAAAGTTTATTATTTTCTTTTTTCTATAAAGATTTCATTGCGAACGACATTTCAAAACAATTTTTTTGATAATTCACAAATATTTTTAATTCATTTTACCTTTTACAAAACTTTAAAAGCAGAATCTCTATGGAATCTTTACACATAAATGAGAATGTGTTTTGAATCATTTTAAACAATTAAGAAATGAAAGAGATATCTTAATTTTAAAATGAGAAAATTTTGAAGTGGTAGTGATTCCAAACAAAAATCTAGGTAATAAATTTAAATAAAACTAGATTTTAAATCTTGTGCGATGCACAAATCTTTATTCATATAGATTGTGATTGAAATTTATTGTACATTGAAATTGTGGTACATTTCACGTTATAATAAATATCTCAAATAACGTAACAAAAAGTATAAGATATATACTAAGTATAAAGAAACGTAGGGAGTAAAATATCTCACATGTATTTTTAAGGTAGTAAATACCAAAAAATCATAAATTATACTCGATAACCCCTATTTATTCTTGAACTAATTAACCAAACTTAATTATACTTATCTAAACTTATATTTCTTGAAATAAGTGGAAATAAGAAAACTTCATACCACATAATCACTTGTTATGCTTAAGTACGTAAAAATCCTGCAAAATCAAGAGCCTTGACTGCTGGAAAGAAGCTACGCCTAAGAGCATCATCAACCTTGACATTGCACTAATGTCAAGTGAAGTTTAACCCATGTCAAGCCTTTCAATGTTGACTGAATATTACTGTCAAATGGTTGCTGCACTTGCCATGGGTCACATATGTGACCCAATGTCAAAACTTGGTGCAAGAGATATGTGGGGCAAAGGGTAATTGTTGTTATTTTTTTTATTCTCCCTTTTCCTTCTTTACCAGCCCATCAGCAATGTATTGCAGTAATTATACTTTATTTCCATGGCTTCTTTTTTGTTTTTCTGTTTAGGTTGATGTAACTATGCAACTTTTAATTTTTTTCTTTGATGAATGCTATTAATATTGATTTATTATAACTAATAGAAATAGTATTGTTTTAAAAAAGTTAGCGACAATATCAAATAATAATAAAATAATATGAGTATATTGTAAAAATAAATTGTAATATAATTAAAGTTTTAGTAGTTGATAAAATTATTAATAGAGAGATAATTAGAGATGGGAGTATATAAAAAGTAGGTGAGAGAAAATTATGACCTTATGTCAAGATTGTGGGTGAAAAAAGAGGGGTTAGAGTAGGTGATATGTCAAGTTAGTGAAAAGTGAGGTGGAAAGAGGAGAAGGATGAAAGAGAAATTATTTTACACTTGACTGAGAGTCAAGAATGCATATGGTCAAACAAGATTAAGTGAATACCAGAATATACTTATAATTTATTTATTTTTGAATAAAACGTGAATAGTTCAGTAGCGAGTTAGACTCGTGATCTTCTCGAGCATACACATCATATTAAACTCCGATGTAACAATGTTATATGTATCGATCGTAGAGTCAAGTAACGGTTTGTTCTCCAATATGGGGTAAAATGTTAGAACTAAGTCCATGCGATGCACGATCAATATTTCATTTGAGGGGATTTGAGTCCTTCATAATAGCCCTTCGTTAATGAGATTGTTCTTTTAGTTTGTGGTAATTTAGTTGCATTATATAGAGCATGGTAGTTGACTTCAAGTAAAATTTATATCTTACTAGATTAGATCCCGTGCACGCACGGGTATTTAACCAGTTTTTTTTATAATATATTTGACTGAAATATTTCTCTCCCATGAGTTACCGCATAATTAATAAATCCTAAACACTCATTTAACCATCTTGCAATTTTAGTCCTACTACATATTGCATATGTTATATGCATATAATGCTAATTAGACCAAAATATTCGATATACTAATATGCTAATTTAATTTGACCAAAATGTTAAGTAAATATATTTTTCATTATAAATCTATTGATTTGACTAAAATGGAAAATTATTATGTGACATCTATTATTTCCATAAACATATGCAGAATATTCTTTTTTCTATACATAAACAGTTACTCCGTAATAAAAAAATGACAGAATATTAAAAACACGGAGTACAAATAAAGTAAAGATTGTTTTAGGAAAAAAAATTCGGGGGGGAATTTTGCATCAGAAAGTGACATGTGTCATTTATGTTGTCTGTTTTAGTATAAAATAATAGATTATCTTTACTAAGTAATTATTTATCTATTTGGACTCCTAGCAAAATTTATATCTTATTATCTTTTTACCAGTAGTTGACTCCTAGTAAATTTACTAAGTTCTTATTTATCTATTAATCTATTATTTATGTATTTGTACTCCTAGAAAAATTTATCTCTTATTATCTTTTTACCAATGGTTGAATCCTATTAAATTTACTAAGTGTTTATTTATCTATTAATCTCTTATTATCTTTTATCGGATATTTAACTATTTTTATTTTAATAAATCTGAAATAATATTAGTTGTATTATATATATATATATATATATATATATATATATATATATATATATATATATAGAGAGAGAGAGAGAGAATTAGAGGAAAAGAAGTTATTGGTTAATGATTTCATTAGTACCTCAATATGAAACTATTACAAAATATCATACTCTGTAATTAGGTTCGTGCGTAAATCTGTTGAATGAGTCACTGCAGCAACAACAACAACAAACAACCAAAAAAATGTATTAGAAAATACTTCCTCCGTTCCGCAATAGATGTATCGTTTCTCATTTGGGCACTATTCATCAACTAAGTTTGACAATCATTCTTTCACATTATGTAAGAATAAAAATAGTCAAGTGAGATTTTGTTAAATTCGTATCAATGCGAGGATTTCAAATATCAAGTTTTTATGATTTTTACTTAGACGCAATTAGAGATATTAATGTTTAAAGAAGCGTGTTTGAATACGTGAAAAAAGAAATGATGCAAGTATTGTGAAACGGAGGTAGTACGAATTATACACTATATATAAGTTTCGCCACATAAAAACATGCATGCTTACATGATCATATATTCACGATGAATGAATTAATTTTACATTACTATGATAAATAGGACATCAAAATTATAATAATAATAAAAAAATGCTATCCCTTTATATATATAGTACGAATATCAATCTGACATTTTTTTTTAAAGTAACTAGATTAGATCCCGTGCACGCACGGATTTTGATCATGTTTTTCACAAATTATTTAACGGATTATCTCTCAAACTACTGCATAGTTATAACATTGTTAACATACTCATTTAAATTTATTCATCTAATGTGCATATTTAAAATGTTTTTTTAGCTATATTTAAAATGCTAGTATGGTAAGTTGACAAAACTATTGAGTGATATATTTTTCATTATTAATATAGTGATTTGACTAAAATAATACCAATTTAGAATAATTATTATTACGTCGTCTCTATTATTTCCATAGTTTATAAACTAAATTTTGTTTCCATACATAAATAGTTTATAAAAAAAGATAGAAAATAAAACATATACAATTAATTTTTTTGGAAAGTGGTTTTTGGCGGGAAAAAATCGCACCAGGAATTGACACGTGTCATTCCTGGTGTCAATTTTAGTATATAGTAATAGATAGGGGAGAGGGTGCAATGGGGGGAAAAGGGAGAAGTTAATTAAATTTAAAATTTTCTAAGGCCACAGGTCGGTCACGTGATGAAGTGAACGTTGGGAATTATGGTCAATGTCCTTTTTTTGACCAAAGGTCTCAGTTAACAAAAAAAAAGGTTCATGAAGGTCCCAATTTGTCACTATGCTTACAAAAATGTATTTTCTCACAAAGTCGACCTTATAAAAGGTCTGACAAATTTTAACCCACTAACCAATACTTGCATATGTTTAACCCACTAACCATAACTCGTATTCGCCTACCTCATTTATCAACCATGTCCAGTCATCGTTGTATTGATAAATACAATATGGATTTTGATGAGTTAAGAGGTGCTTTCTTGGAAAAGGTAGTTATTATTCAAGTTGATGATGGAGAAGATGATTATATTGTTAGAACAATTCCAGGCCAACCTAATGGAAGCATAACTTATACAAAGCCGAGTGATCTAGTATGGACTTCAGTTATAAGTAAGGAGATAACTAAAGGAGCATGTGTGAAGGATGTTGTGCGTTGGGGGGTTCACAAATGATATTCTTGTATCGGGACCGAGGAACTGGATATTGCCACATCAATGCACTTGATCATTCAGATCCAGAGCAACCGACGATAATGAAATATCTACCTCAACCCTTAAATTTTTATGATGGTAGAACGCTAGAAAAAGTTTACTTGTTGGTGACATTTGGTGATTTTATAATGGTCTGTCGATTCAAACAGTGTAATGATAATGAAAATGGGGATAACCCCTTGTGTTCGGATTTTTCTTATCGAACAACGGATTTCGAGGTATACAAAATCAAGTTAGGCACCAAAAATTATAAGCATGTTCATGAGTTTTACTTCAATATCGTTTGTTAGTAGATCAAACGTTAGTAATTGCAAGAGCAATTATATTCACTTCACCGATAATGAGTGGCAATTTGGGATGTGTTCGACATTAAGGGGGGTCATGATGTTAAACTTTTCTACATAACAAACATGGAGTTGGAAGCTGTGTATGAAGGTGATGATATAAATTATATTTGTTGCACTGCATTGTGGTTTATGCCTAACTTCTAGCTTATGGTTTCTTGAAGTATTGTACTCCTTATCAATTTTAGCTTATACGGAGTACTATGTAGTAAGTATTCTTTGTCAGGATATTTTAGAGTTAAGCTAAACAATGGGGACTCAGCTTTCAAATTTTTCACTCTTTATAACCTATATCTTTTTTTTTCACCCTTTACGACCTCAAACTCATTTTACGGCAAGTTAACTCAAGGCTAACCCACTGTTAACCACACCAACCATATATTATGTATACACATACAAAAAGAGGTATAAACTAATGTTTGGGGGTCCAACCTTTCACATTTTTCACCTTATAGGACATATATATACCTTTTTTCCCACCCTTTTGGACCTCAAACACAAATTATGGTGAGTTAACCATAGCCCAATCCATTATTAAGTTATTATCCAAATGAGCAACATTATAAACAATAAAATCAATTAGATGCATAAAATACAATCATAAAAAATTAAAACAGTAAAATAAAGTCTCAACTCTTGCATTTTCTCCATTAGCACCCCGTTATCCATGACTATTTTACGAAGAACTTGGTAATAATGTTAAAATATAAAGCATATATGCCGAAAAAAATAAGAAAATGTAGACACATGTCGAGTACCTAACAACATCACCAAAACCAGATTAATTTTCACTAACTTTCTATCCAAGAACACGAACTCAATAAACATAGAAATTGTGCGATCGTAAGTTCATCCGAATAATCAGCACTTTGTTGGTTATATCCGATTGAAGTTGGTAGATGAAGATAATTCACCAATTCATTTTGGTGAAATCGAAAAAATAAAAAATAAAATGGATCAAATTTTCGACCGAAGAACAACGAAATTCATCAAGAATTTCTATCAACCCAATAAACATCGAAACCATAAATTTAATGCAAGTAGGTGAGTTTGGGGGGAGCTTTTGATTTTGTTGGTTTTTTTTATCAGCAACGAATTTTCGATTGCTTTTGAGAAGAAAGATGAAACGGGTGTTGAAGATTCTAGGGAATGGGGAGATTCCTTTGATTATCTATAATGAACGTCGGAAATATTGTTCCATTAGTGATGAATTTGACATTAATTGTCTGGTTTAAGTTAGTTTTTTTTATTTTATTTTATTGGTGATTGATATGCTATGAGAGTGCGAGATTTTGAAAGACAAAATTGAGGATCTTGGGTGATGAAAAGTGGAATTGAATGAATAATTAATTATACCAACTATATATTAATTAACATGTAATTTTAAAAAAGAAAATGATTTGGAATTAGATATTCTCCTTAAAAAATATTGATTTAATTTCCTTTAATTATCATTATTAATGGGCATTGTTAAATAACGCCCTACTTTATCCCATTTTTCCTATCTTATCCTTACTAATTTGCCATAGTTTCTTACTCTTTTTTCTTACATTTCCCCTCTTCTTTAACATAACTCCCACTCTTCCAAAGCATACCCACCAGTCCACCACCAACGTTACTGGAGTACCACTATTAGTCTGACTCTAACAAGCTGAAAAAGTGGTTGGCCATCAACTCCATTGTTGCGATCTGCCTCACCTACCACACCCACATTTCTACTAAGGAGAACCACCACAACACCTTGTCGGGTGACCCAAATGGTTGAATATTATAATCGTATAATAGCAAGTGCGCACAAAGTATATTCGATTTGTGAAAATTCATACATTTTCCCCAGAAAATAGGGCGAAACTGCATCTAAATGAGAGTACACCAACGGACAGACTAAGTTAAATCCATTTTAGCCTACGGGATAGACTAGATCCAAATGGGTGTCATCCAAATGAGTGTACACCATGGGTGACACCCATATTGTGCTAGTTTATACCATGGGGTGGACTTAATTAGAGCTAGTTCAGCCCTTCACAATTTTGACGACATTCCCGTCCAGCGCTAGTCCGAGGATTTGATTCCTCGATGTCCAACACAAGTATGCACCCACGAAATAACCCCTTGGAAGTATCACATTTCATGTGGATCTATAATTGAATACTTGAAGAGGAGACAAAATACAAAACAAAAATGTTGCTGAAATACAAAACAAAAATAAAACCTTGAAGAGGAGGTGAGGCGATGGGAGAATTGCGGCTTCGATGGGAAGCGATGAAGCAGCATGGGCAGCGGTGGCTAACATCGGTGGCCAGGGTGTTTGCTTATGTTGTTTGCAGTGAGGGTGAAGGGGAGCGTGAATGTCCCCGTCAAGGATGTCATGGTGGTACTGGAACAGTGAGAGGATCAAGAGAGGAAAAGCAGTGAAGGTGGAGAGATAGACTATCAGGGAAGGTAGATGAGGGGTGGGATTAGTAAGGGTAAGATAGGAAACTTCATGATAAAATGGGGCGTTTTGTTTAATTATAGGGAGTTAAATAATAAGTCAATTATTAATCGGGCACACTTTATTAGCTTAATTCTCATTGGTTTGCAATTTAGAAGGTGGACCACTGGCGGATCCAGAAATTGTACTAAGTGGGGTCACTATTACAAAATTACTGAAAAATTAACTAAATTAGATACTTTTTAATACAAATTAGTCTAAAATTAACTAAAATTATGTAATTTTTTTGGCCAAGTGGGGTCAAGTGACCCCACTCCCTACACACTAGATCCGCCAGTGAGATGGACCATGGTGCACATAGAGCATGGTGCACCTTAAGAACATTAGTATATAATTAAAAGAACATCTGGTTAAGTTAAAAGAACATCGACATATATTTTTTTATATTTTTAATAAATTGTGATTTTTTATAACAAAAAAGTAAAACATTATATTGCATGTTCTTTTGTCATAGTGTCATGTTCTTTTGTTTATGCACATGTGTTCTTTTGGTGCACATGGTGCACCATGCTCTATGTGCACCATGGTCCATAGTCCACGGATTGCTCATTGGTTAATAGTTAACAATGATTTACATACAAACCAATCGGTAGCTGACACGTGGAATATTTACAAGGGGATTGAACTTTTAACCAAGGGGACTAACCTTTTGTTTGCTTGGGTTAGTTTTGACCGGAAAGTTAATAATAGGTCTCAAACAGTGAAAAGAAAAAGGTTTATGTCCCAAACGGTGAAAATATAAAAGGTAAGACCCCAACGTTATACTTAACTCAGAGATTTTTATATTGATTTTCGTTGTATTTTCATGGCGCCTTGTCCAAAAACATTCATACAAACTTATCATTCCTGAACTCAACATATAACAAACTTATCCAATTAAGATGTCTTTAGATGTATGATTCATAATTATTTTTTTTTCAAATTACGTTACCAAAACACTAAATATTGACACACCAAAATATACTACATATGTGGAGGAAATATACAAACAAACACAATCAACAGAGAAAGAAAAGAAGTACAAGTGATTCAATTGCACAATATGCGGTCATCGTTCTTGTACCAGATTTAGTTAAAACTAGATTAGATCCCGTGCACGCACGGATTTTGATATATTTTTTCAAAAAATATTTAACTGAATATCTCCCAAACTACTGCATAGTTATAACATTTTTAACATACTCGTTTAAATTTATTCATCTAATATGCATACTTAAAATGCTAATACGACAATTTGACCAAAATATTGAGTGATATATTTTTCATTATTAATATAGCGATTTGACTAAAATATTACCAATTTAGAATAATTATTATTACGTCGTATCTATTATTTCCATAATTTATAAACTAAAATTTGTTTCCATACATAAATAATGAGTAGTTTATAAAAAAAAGGTAGAGAATAAAAATAAAATAAAAAAGATAAACTTTTTTGGGAAAGTAATTTTTGGCGGGAAAAAATCGCATCAGAAATTGACACGTGTCATTCCTGGTGTCTCTTTTAGTATATAGTAATAGATGTCAAGACTTCGCTTATGTGAATGAACCAGTTCTATTGAAATGCAATTTCAATTTGACACTTCATTTCAAATTTATGCCAACCTTCTGTAAACTACTACTTTGTATTCAATCTGAAACTTAATTGCAAAAGATTTGGCGTGTTGTAGTTCTTTGGATTCAGAGGTTACTTTATCTCCAACAGAATTCATTAAATCAACACATTACCTGAGAAAGTTTTGGCTTAAAGTGACTTGTGTCCATGGACATAAGTGGCTTGTAATTGTTACCCGCTAATTTGGTATTGGTACTAAGACTAGTATGGTATTAGTATACCAATACATTGCTAAGAAGTACCAATAAAAATTATTTGTGTTATTGGTACTGACATATGCTGTGTTGGTACTAAAAATAATTGTATTTGAGTCACTTGTGTCCACATGGACACAAGTCACTTGAGGTTTAGCAATCCTCCACATTACCTAGTGACTACAGTCTATAGAAACGGCCAAAAAATTATGAGTCTACGCACATAATGTGAAATTACAATGAAATCTGACTTGCAGGATTACAAATATTGCTAGAGTAAACTGCCCAATCAAAACTGTTAAAAACCAAAATCTAGAAACATGTAATAAAATATCAAGACTCTCCAATAAAATATCTAAGAGTAGAAGGACCTAGAACTATCTACAAAGGGAAGAAAGTAGATTAGTCTAGAGTATTGTAGTGGTGGAATCAACCAACATTGTGTTACTATAAATATAGAGCATTGTAAAGCATGAAAATTGAATAGCCTGTAAAACAAGAATAATTTCCCACAAAATTCAACTTTGTATTTCCCACAAAATTTAATAGCCAATAAAACAAGAATAATTTCTCACAAAATTGAAAACAACTTTCTTTTTAGAAACAAGTCAATCCAAAAGTCGTCAATCGGGATGCATTTTATCGTTGAGTTGTTTTTCACATAAGAATTTTATGGTGTCACTAAGTAGGGTGATGTCCACAACCTTAATGAAGAGATTTGATTCCCAAAAGCAAGTCAGTTAAAGACCTATTACCAACCTTCTTTTGAGTTATTCAACACTCTCTTTCCCTTCACCCATTGGAATTGACCACATAAGAAGGGACACATGTGAGAACTACATAGGGTTTTGATCCGGGAATAGATTCAAATCCCACGTTAAACGGTACGTAGGGAAACTTCAATGCTCAAACCCACATCACCAGATTTATCTCCTCGTGCATGTATTATATCATATGCAATGCATGTATTATATCATATGCAATGCATGTATTATATCATATTGCATATGAGTGTGTTTGACTACTTGCAAATTATGTGACATTATGCATTAGTAGGAGTCTGTTCTTAGAACAGAGGGATAAACGAGTTCCAGACGTTTGATCTTCCTAACTTATACCCTGGACCTTAATCTTTGATTTCAAAAGACCAGATTTCATAGGAAAAATGCCTTTTATTTTGTGGAGCCATCATTGTTTTCGAAAATTTATTTTTCATTAAATAATTATTTATCCCTTGAAAATGATGATTTTAAAAATCCAGTTTCTATCGGATAAAATAGGGTGGCGACTCTAAACTTTCAAATATTATATGCCTAACTGTTGGCTTATGTGAGATTCTGACCGCTAATTTATACTAGTTGAGAATCGGTCCCACACATGGTTTCAACAAGGTAGATAAAATCAATAGAGATAACTTCTCTTTTTGGGTGCTTTCAAGGTTTCAACACTTGGGAAAAAGAAAAACGAAAACCATGAATTTTCGAACCTAATAAAGAACATCAGAGTCAGAGGCAGTAGAGACAAATTTAATGGCCAACCATTTTGTCACGAACCTTCCGGCTCTGCCAACCTGGCAATTTAAAAATATTCTACAAGAATGATTAAAGAGCACACGAAGAATAACAATTATTTGATTAAATGAAGGTGTAAAAAATGCATACCCTAAGTAGGTAAGTATCTGTTGAATCTGGCATGTCACGAATCTGAATCCAAATCGCTACCCGATATTATTTCAAAGTGTATTACTTTTCGTACATAATTTTTTTTAAAGGAAGTTCCCGATTTAATCTAATATATTTAATTAAAGTGCATATGTTTGTAATTTATTAATTTATTATAAACTCATTAGATTTTGGCAAACGAGAAATAGGATTTATAATTTATTTTAGAATTAAAAAAAATACAAGTTTTATGTAAGTAAAGTTAACGCATGGTTCATATTTGGATATGGATATGGATATATATATATGGATTAGGATTCGGATATGGATATGGATTCGGATTCGGATATGGATATGGATATGGATGCAATTTTGGAGTCCGAATTTTAAATGTATTTGGATATGGATGCAATTTTGGAGTCCGAATTTTAAATGGATCGGATTCGGAGTTTACTACATCCGACCCGAGTCCGATCCATTGCCATTCCTAAGCGCTAGAAAATTCTGGCGCTGGTTTCCTTATTCTGCAGAAATTCGAATTGCAAATCTGTTTCAAACTTACTTAGGTTCTGCTTTGCATAGGTATAAATAGAGGTCACGGTCCTCATTAGTCTTCACCCTTGCATTGCTATTGATTGTGTTTGTGCACTTTTGCTTTTGTTGTTATCATGTCAACTCCTGTTCCCTCTGTTTCCCTGAAATCTGTTGTTAGCAAGTGGCTTCGCTCGTTTGCTCCTACTGAAAAAATATTGCTGAAAGAATATGCTTTGGATGCTTTTTTAGGATTACAACAAATAAAAATGGACTTTAGCTTTATTCATGCTGCCTGAACTTTTGGGATCCGGACCACCATGTGTTTGTTTTCCGTAATAATGAGATCGTCTCATTGCCTGAAGAATTTTATGCGATTTTGGGTTATTATGTTAATGCACTTTCTGCCACTCCTAGTAAGGGGAAGAAAATGGTGGGAAAATTCCTTGGCATGGCTGATAATGTTGTTAATGAGATGGTAGTAGAGATACTGTTGATTTGTTTTTTTTTTTTTTTTTTTGGTTCTACTACGAGGAGTTCCCACCGCCTTCGGCGAGGTAATCTCCCGTGGGAGTTTGCATGGGTACCTCGATGGGCAGCATCATATCCCTCCCAGTTGAGATTTTTTCCATTCCCAAGGCTCGAACCCGAGACCTTGGTTAAGGAGCAAGGGGCCCTTAACCACTCATGCCAACCTCAATTGGTAGATACTGTTGATTTGTCAATGCTCATTAAATGCTTTAGGATTTCTACTGACAATATAAGCAAACAAAAGTTTAGCATTAGGATTTAGGGCTCTTTGCTTTTGCTTGTTGAAGTGTTATTTATTCTGTAACAATGACGGTATATTTAGAGATCTGAAACTGATGTCAATTGTCAGTATGATGGAAATGCAAGCGAGTGCGTTCATATTCCAAAGGCATTAATTGCCAATGAAACACTAACGTAGTCTGTCTCTGTCGATAATTCAAACGAGTTTTGGGGTAAGGAGTTAAGGACGCAACTCGTGGGGATGATATGAGTGTGTACGATATGTCATCTCAAGAATTCTAATAGGTTTTATGATACAATTTCAGTCTTCTACTCATGCACGCCTGGTTTATGCCCAAATTGTTGATGTTCTTCATCTCTATGTCTTTTCCTTTCTTTGATTTTGTTGGTAAGGAATCAATAAAATATGAGTGTACCATAAATTTTGTTGATGGATATGTATTGAGTCTATAATCTTACGAAAGAATTGCGAAATAAGCTTATGAAATATGAACGAATATACAAGTTTTGGAAATCAGATAGAACACCTTAACATAGGATGATAGGACTAATAAAACAAAAGCTCTAATTACATGGCCTATGTACAGAATTCCGCTATGTGCTCGGTGTTGATGTCTCTGGTCATTACATATACAGCAGTAAACTGTGATATATTCTTCAAGTTGAGTGCATATCCTGCTCAAACCCGAGAGGGAAATGGAAGAACACAATTGACTCCTATTTACCCTTTCAACCAAGTTTTTTACAGCATCATCATGCATTCATGCTAATTATCCTACTTAAACATCCCTCATAATTGGCTGAGGAGTCCATTTGAGATTCAAGGCTAACCTCCCAGATTTTGTTCCGTCTAGATCAAAGACATCGTACAGATCCCCTTCCAGCAATACTCTAGTCAGTGTCATGATGTATCTTCCCATATAATTCTGCAATATTACACCACATTTATATATTAGGGTTTTGCAAAGAGTCACTAAATTTGCTGCAGATGGAAACAGCAAATTAACATCAATAACAGAAACATTTCGAATTGACAACTTGACCGAATACATGAAAGAGCTTTACAACACATAAGAAACGCAGACAACTTCTGTAAAGAGAAATATGCCTTTTGCAACTGTGTAGTAGAGCTTATAGGGGCAGTGCGTGCCGAGTTAAACTTTATTACTAACCAAAGAGGAATTATTTGCAAGAAAAATTCAATACGAACAGACCAGTGTATAAAAAGGCGCACCTAGGCTCTGAGGCGCAAGGCGATTTCGATGAGGCGCACTTTGAGGCGCAAAAAGGCGCAAAAAAGGCGCACCTACCAAGGCACACCATTTTTTTACTTTTTATTAGGGCGCCTCACTTCAATGAGGCGCACCGAGGCGCGCCTAAGGCGCTGGGAACTCCAAATCGCCTTGTTGCGCCTTGAGCCTTTTTATACATTGGAACAGACCAACACATTCAACTATTAGCTTCTACCAACTCCATCCGTATCCTACCCTGCAATACACATTCTACTCTTCTAGGAAGGATTGAAGGGAAGACTCTTCATACTAATGGTGTAGTATTTAGTGAAAGGGAGAGAGATAGGCTATCATTCCCCTCTCATGCCGTTAGAGGTAGCAGGGTATAGTTACTATAGTATAGTATGATAGCTTTAAATCAAGGTAGACCACATTTTATTTCAGATAAACAGCATTAAGGGTGTCTTTTAAGTTTATGATCTCTAGTTTGTGAAGTACAGAGTATAATATTATCATAAATCAACTAGTCTTTTTCTTCTTTGTCTGCAGATAGGGTAAGGTGTTTGAGACTTGCGACTTGCAAGCAAGCAATATGTACAATTGTAGATGTCCCTGCCTCCCTAGTCATGATTGTAATAAACTAGTTGTACACAAGAAGAGGAAATGGTCAAATCAAGGTTAAGGAAGTTACCTTTCCAATTGTGTCATGATCATACACCTCAAAAATAAGCAATTCGTGCAAAGCATCCTCCACAACAAAGTCAAAAGTTTGGTTCCAAACTGGATTTAGAGTTTCATTTAGCACCTGAAATTGAATAAAGGGAAAGATCAAGCATCAATTTAACAATTTCTGATAAACAATCCAACTGCAAGTCATAAGTTAAGGCACAGTGATTAGTTATGAAAATATACCCTAGTTTTCACTTTTGTTCCTGCCTTCTTCATTGACACGACCACATACGGGTCAGACTTTCCAGTCAGGTCCATAACTGGCAAATTTTCTGCAGATACTACTGTTACAGAAAGTACCCCTCTAAGGATGACCTCGTGCTTCTTTTCACTGGTTTTTCTTTCAATATCACTCACATCATCGTCAGTTGTGTCTTTCAAGACTCTCTCCACGTTCGTCAACGGCACATTAGAGGAAAAAGGATTTAGAATCTGATTTTCAGTGCCAAATGGACAATATAAGAGCTCAAGATTAACCTGCACAACAAAAAACCCAAAGGAAGGTTAAGTGACCTCTTTGTCAAACCTCTCTTATTAGCCCCACCAACAGGTTAAAAAAAGAAGTAAAGAAAACGAAAAACATTTGAGAAGAAAGAACTAAAAGAAATGGAACACTGCTACTAATTAATTTTTTGCGTATTATCATCAAGTTATTTCTAACCAAATAATTCCATTCTCACTCACTATACTTTGATAGTTGGATATAGCAAATACAGCTTATTAGATAAGGAATTTGAGCTATATTATACAGACTTACACCTCAAAATAAAGTTGTTAATAAATGGACAGAATAAAAGTATAGGGTTATAGACCATGAAATGCATGTCACAAAAATATTACAGAATTTGGAATTCTCTTCCAATAAAATGAATTCTGCAAGTTCTTGGGTAGCAGAACACAGCATCAAACATAAGGAAACAGTTAACATCACCAATGATCGATGATATAATCTAGCAATATTGAAAATCTCTTCTATTTTTTACTTCTTAAGGTACTTGTTATTTTCATTTCCATTTGTTTTCTCTGACATTCTTATCCTGTGCAGGTATACAAAAACTTAAAAGGAAATCAAGAATAATTTGTAAAACAGGTTCCTTACCTGACCTCTATATTTTGTATCCCTTTGGACCTCTAAGTCCTTAACTAGAGTCAACCATTCAATTTTCACTTTACCAGGCTCCAGCACATTGATTGGTATATGTGCACAACCAATGAGTTGAGGAGGCTGAAGCCCTTCATCATCGTAGACTCTAAGAGTCAAATGTTGTGTGGATGGATCCTCAACTACGAAGTCAAAAGTCTCGTTCCATATTGGATTCAGTTGATTGTTCTGAAAAAAAGTTATGATGTCATCCAAGATGTAAAAAGTTAAGATAAATTAGAGAAAAGGGCATAAACTTACAATCGTTTTGCTTTTTTTGGTTCTGTTGCGTAGTGGACGTATGAATAAGGAAGCAAAAGGATCAGACTTCCCAATGAGGTCTTTATTTGACAAGTCTTTGGCTTGAACCAGCTTCACCTCTAAAATTCCACGAGGCTTCAGTTCCAAGTCACTGTGCCAAAAAAAGGCCAAATATAAAAGTTAATCATCTGCCAACTATTATTTTTATTTGCTATACTCTGCCTCATCAACTCAGCTTCCTACAAAGCACATTCCCCTCCAAATATTCAATATTTACTTTCAAATTTTATTTTTTATTTTCTGCCCATATTATGGTCAACTCTAAATATAACACCTTACTATCTTAGATAATGTCTCTTGAACTTTATAGTTGGCTATAATGACACTAGACAAAAGATGGATGTTTTCATTTCGGCAATTCTCTGAAAGTCATCGGTCATTCTGGCATATCCTTATTTCTCTATTTGAATTATCAGTGACAAGGGTCATACTAAGAATTAGAAAAGCATACTCCGCATATAAAAACAAGGAAATGTAGATAAAGCCTTCAAAAAAAACAATGAGAAGAAACATCACTTGCCTGTAATCTCCAGGTATAATTGGTATTATCTTGCGAACTGGCCACGTTATAGAATCTTCTATAGCATCTCTTATCATATTCTGCAAATTAAATGCCAGAATAATTCTAAATACTTAAAGTTGACATTTGTTACAGGCCGTCCACCGCAGTGACTTAAAAGTAAAAGTGTAAAGAAAAGGTATAGGTCCTATATTTATTTATTTTTGAGGGGACAATAAATTAATACGGAGTAATGTAAATGATAAAATAATGAAATTTAAGGGAATGGAAAAAATGATGAGAACTTAAAACTGTTACAACAGAGTTAAAAGAGTTATGAACTTATGATCAGCCTGATAAGGAAACATTTAGCAATGATAAGGGTTGAACAGAATGTCTCACTATAACCTTTTCTATGCATATTTGCAAAGTTGCACACATGATATGTAATTCTATCTAAGCTCTAACAGAAACAACCTCTAAGCTGGGATCATCATCAAAAAAAATTAGGAAATTGTTTTCTACTTCACAATCTAGGTAGATCACTTCCCAGAGTTAAATCTCACTAAAGCCATTTCTACTTGCATGCTTTTATCCTTTTAGGTTCGACTGTGTGAGCCCGTCAGAGGCACGGGATATGGTATAGTTAGGATTGTGAAGAAACAATAGGAACTAAATACAACAATGTAAACAATATGAACAATGCAAGGAGTGTGGCCCCTGCAATTGGAATGACCTCTGAAGTTTGTCCTGTACAACGCTTATCCCTAGTTAAGTTGGGGAAAAAAGATAGTTGTCAATCTTGACATCATATAAGCAGAAGTATAGGGCTACTGATGGCATGTTAAAGAAGTGGTCGACAAAAAAGGTAACAAATGTAGCTTGAGGCTTGACTCCAACATGCAGGAAAGGAAGATATTGTAACTTTCTCTCGATGTTCAAGTCGTGATACAGGTGGAGCATTACACAAGAATATATGAAGGTAGGTTTCCATAAAACTGTATCCTACACAGTTCAATAAATTTGCCAAGTGAAGTAACCAAGAAATTTCTCTTTCTTTTTCTCTTCCAAATGAATACAAGGCCATTCAACAAATTATCACTTAAACCAATCTAGGAACCCTATACATGCATGACTAAAAATTCCAGTTGAGAAAATACCATATAAAAAGAACACTTAAGCAACACAATTTGTAAATCACAGCAGGGTGTAAATAAATGTTTCTACATCAACAAGCATATTGTGTAAAAGAACTAAAAATAAAAAATAAAAATTCTTACATCAATGGAATCAGAAAGCCCTGGAACAATGGACATGTCACCACCTATAACTTTAAGTGTGAAATCCAAGTCTTTCTGCATTCAATAAAAGGAATAGGTCAACTGACAGAACCAGTGGAGCTGATAAGTGCAACACCTTTGAGTTTTGATCTAAATTTTTTAAAATGCTGATTTCTGTTTCTCTTTGATAAAGATGCACACCATTTCTCATTTAATTGTGAATGGCATGCAGGATAAAGCCCTTACAGAAAAGACAGGATAATCGAATATATGATATCAAAAACAATAGTCCCACACCTTTTTTCTTAGAGAATAAGATACAGCACCAAAACAAGGAAACTCGTCCACGAGAGGCTTGAAAATTATCCTGAAAAGCCCTGTAAATCCTATATTCTTAACCTACAGACAACAATAATAAAACATCAGTGAGTTAGTGGTGAAATTATATCAGTACAATAAAAAGTCCAAGCTAGAAAGAAAGTAGATCCGCAGAAGATTTTAATGAAGCAATAATCGATCTCTGAAAACAAGATAAGGGTCATTCATCACAAAGTCTGGTTCTAAAATTTCTGAATCTTGCTTTCCTAACTCTCTTTTAATATAAATTGGAGGGAACAGTGAAGATGTATGCTATACATCAGCAATTTAATGCATCTGTCAATCAGAATCTCGGTGTATTCAGTAGTGTATTCAGTATATAACAACACATAAATTCATCCTAAACTATTCTTACAGCAAAGAAGAGTTAAAGAGGTTTCATGTACCTGTATAGGCAGTGCAACACCAACATGAGTTTTCACATCAAGCACAATGTTTGGATTACCATCCCACTGGACTTCCATTTCCATGATTATCTCCCCAGGGTCACTATCAATAATGCAGATTCCTGGAAACCAAAATCATTACACATTGGGGAAAAAAAAGGTTCAGCTATAAAGTACGAGTGTCTAACTTGTTATATTCCCCTAGCACATCTTTTAACAATTAAGAACCAATATCAGATAAGGACCCTTAAAAACAACGCTATGCCACATTTTCATTGAGGGTCTTAAGTTTCAGTCTTTACTCCGAAAATGGTCAAGACTACACATACCCTCAAGTTCTCTACCATAGGCTTATCAGTTATTTGTGCAATAGAGCTAGCATGAATGCATGATACTCTGTATTTCTTAGGCACTTTCACTTAGAACAGCTGCCGATACATTCAACACTCAACAAAAAATTACAACATTCGTCAGGATTAAAACTAGAAAACAAAAGATGTTATGTATCAATTGTTTAAACGGGCACAATAATAGACCAAAGAAACATATGATTTCCTCCAGATAATTCATGCATAAAATCTGGAATGTCAAAACACTGCTTAGTTTCTCTAAGATTTTCATGATCAAGCATTCAAGAGCTTCCAACATTGAAGAGACTACAATTATTCCTTAGCGTTCTCATTGCTGATATTTTTCTGGTGGCTAGAGGAAGTAATGAGATGCTCATTTAAAGAATATATAATTGTAATTCTTCCTTAAGTAGGTTGCAAATAGTTGGATACTTTCAGCTAATTGCTAAATTTTCCAAAGTGTCAACTACTTCTCAATAAGCACCTCATCAAATGATGAAAATTTCAACTATCTCAAATTAAAACTACAGTCCATTTGGTTTTCCAATTTACACTGCAAAACTTCAATCAAGTAACAAGTTCACCAACATCTCCCCCTCTCTTATTTACAAAAGATTAAAATATCAGCCACAAAGTTTTCACAAATTCATAATCAGCACACTACCTGTAAATTGAGGGGCCACAGTCCCAAGAGTTAGCTTCTTAAACGTCATGGAGGCTAAGATGACAGGTCTATATTGCTCAAGAACTGGCTCCACAGAGCTCTTTATTAACTCCGACGCCGCCTAATTAAATAGCCACACCTCACACTATTATCTCCAAATCAATCACAATTCACAATTCATAGACATGACCAGTTTAAATGACCACAAGGGTGAATAAACTTACTTCATTAATATAAGGCCACAGTTTCTCTAGCTGAGAATTAAGCCATTTTAACTACAGTAAACAAAAACCAACATTATTAGTTAACATTTAAGCATGTCAAAATCTCCAAAACAAGAAGATTACAAACAATGTACACCACCTTTTCCATTTGCGGGAAGATAACCCAAGGTGGGTATTCCTCAGGTGTGAGCAATTTTCTTGCATCCTGCACTGTCATCCTAGAGAAAGCAGCCACTGTTGCCGCCTTCAGTAAACAAAAAAACCAGAAACAAAGAATCCAACTTTAACATATACCCATACAACGACAAAAAAGAAAATCAATTTTGGGCAACAAAAACACATCATAAGTAGAATTTGATTGCAATTGCAAGAGATAGAAAGAGACCAAATCTGCGCGGCGTTTAGCGCGAATGTTCCCATAGTAAACAAGAGCCATGATCAATCCAAAACCAGAAGCAACACCAAGAACAATTCCTATAACAAAACCCATTTTCAGAATTTGAGCTTAATCAAATGGGTTTCAATTACTTTGGTTGATTACGTTGAGAATTCGAAAGGGGGTTGAATTTTAGTGATGTTTTTGTTCATTGGGACATTTGGTCGAACAGGTGATGCGCATTTTAGAGAGAGGAAGAAGCAGAATCAAAGAGAAGGTGTGATGGTGCGAGAATGTACGAACGTGATTATGTGAATAAAATTAATGATTAAACAAAATATTATGAAAGAAGGTTGTTGGGTATTTTATTCAGCTTTAATTTGGGTTTGTTTAGTTAGTTAATTTGAGGTTAGATTCCAGTTTTACAATCGAGGGAAAAGTAGTTTTTATTGTTGGAGAAGTTACCTCTATTGTCAGTTTGCCACCTCTTTTTCTTTTTGCACAAATGCTAACACTTTCCCTTTCTATACCACAAATCACACATGGTGTTTGACGGTTTGTTGTTGTCATTGAGATTTACAAATTCATTTCCTCGAAAATATTACTAGCTGTATCGTCTTAGGCTCTGTTTGGCAATACTAACTGAAATTAAACTGAAACTGATAAGGTAGCTGAAACTGATAAGGTGATACCTGAAACTGATAAGGTGCTGAAACTGATAAGATGAATGTTTACATTAACCGTTTGGTAAAACTAGTATCTGAAATCTTTACAAATTAAATACTCGTACTCAAGATTAATTAACTTGATTTTATTTTTATTTTTATTGTAAGTAAAATATTGTAATGTGAATATCTATACACTTATTTAAAAAAAACAAAGTCATCATTTTAAAGGGTAACCACTTCAATCAAATGTAAGCCCAACTCATATCCCCAACTACCAAGTGACGGCTCCTCACTAGCACTATCTATCTCCTTCTGTTATCTTGTCTCCTTCAATTCTATCTCCCTCCTGTTCCTCTATGGAAAAAAAACGTACTCTGTAGATTCATGATTCCACTGGTAAAACTTTTGTTTGGATTAATTTTTGGAACTTTGACATATCAAATTTGTAATCTTTGCTCCATTATAATCTGCTTCTACTTTGAGGATTTTTTTCTCTTGTTGTTTAATTAACAAATTCATGAGTCAGACATTTCCGCATTGGTTTTGAGTGCTTGATTCATGGCCAAATAAACCAAAGTAGTGATGAGTAAAATAATCTCCAGCTAGCGGTGGAATACAAAAGAATTTCAGGCACCTGATTTCCAGACGTTACTTTTGGTAACGTCTAGATTTCAGTCTGTTTCTCTTCATTTCAGCTCCTGAAATAACAATACCAAACACATATATTTATTTCAGGCATCTTAAATTTCAGGTGCCTAATCCTTTAAGGTAGCTGAAACGAGTTACCAAACAGACCCTAATCCGTTGAAAATGTGATTCAGTATAGTGAAATTTTATCATGTCTGATATTATGAGTGTGATCTGAAACCCTTTAGTGAAAAACTATCTAAATCGGTTAAGTCCATACTCATGAAAGTAAGAGACTAAATAGATTATCTTCTTTCCCTCAAAAAAAAAAAAAAAAGATTATCTTCTTAATTTTCCGTGGATACCAACTACTTTAGGTGGTTAAAGTTATAATAAGAGTAGTACGTGCGATAAGGAATCGAATCTCATCCATATCGGTTGCCCTATATATCCCTCTCTACACCACAAAAATCTTCTTAGTTTTCTTGATGATAATCGAACAGTCGATCTTGTAATAGTTGGCAAGATTTTTTGCATAATCTTAATTTTACATTCTAAAGTTATGCATAAATAAATAAATAATCATCGGACATCACAAATAAATTAATAGTGCTTGTAAAATTCAAAACATTAACAAACATTCAGAATAAGAAATTTAATATTTTGTATTAAAAACTAAAATTGATATCGAACAAGCCCTTAAACTCTTTGTTTATTTATTTATTTATTACTTTATGAAAGATAAAAAAAAAGGTAAATTAGCCTTAAAATGATATTTCCTCCGTTCGTTTTTACTCGCAATGTTAGTCATTTTCACGCATACTATTACACAACTTAGATCATTAATATATTTAATTTTCTTCCAGCAAATATTATAAAAAGTTGATATTTTAGAAATACACATTGAGAAAATTTTAACAAGATCGCACATTAGTATGCCTTATTTTACATATAAATTATTAACAATTATTAAGATAAAAATATGTGAAAAGTTAATAAGTTCAAATGTTGCGAGTAAAAACGAACTGAGAAAGTAGAATTTAGAAAGCACTTTACAAGGAAGGACAATTAGACAACCCAAAGAAACAAGAATATGGCATCATATCATGAAATTTTGTGAAGGGAATTTGATGCTTTGTTTAAACTTGTCCATGTCACATTCATAAAATATCAGCTCAAGGCAAGTATTAATGTATTATTGCCATTTGCCAGCCAGCAGCTATCCCACATCGCCACCCATCATCCTTTGGCCTATCAGGACATTACACGTGGCGGTTCTAGTATGGATTAGTGTTTGTATTGTATAATCTTGACAAAAAAATTCCTGTTTTTTTTGTTGTTCCTTCCCTTCCCTTTTGTTTATTTTGTTTAGTTGTTAACACTTCTTCCATCCGAATTACCTCGTGAGTCGTTTCTTGAGGTTCTTCCTAATTTTACTTTATTGTTTATTTTGTTTTTGTCAAAATAATATTGATCTTTTCTGGAGTTGTTTTCTTATTCCGCTACATTTTATTTATGAAACATACAAGTGTCAACTTATATTTTTAAAAGGAGAAACTCTCGCTCGTAGAGCTCCCATGTTCATCCACTCGATTATAGTGGATGAGGCCGGTAAGTTGTATTATGTGACTCAATTGATCTTTGGAACCTTTCATAGAAAGAGGGACGACAATCACTATCATTCAAAACATTCTCAAATTATTTTTATACAAGTACTACGTAATACGTATGTGACTATTGTGTAGGGTTGTATGAAGAAGTATATTTTATGAACGATAAAGCTCAACATTTATCTATACTATTATTAAAATCTTAAGGCAAGAAATGTCATCCTGCCACATGTCGCTTCCTATATAACGATGACATGATGCATCGTCATCTTTGACATGTCATATAACTTTCTTGATCGTTAAAAAGTGTTAGCTATAGGTTTCGAATATGTGACCTCTCATTTGTTAGTCACATATTTTAACCAATATGCTACAACTTAAGTTATTGTTTCTTATACGTTAAAAGTTATATTAAGTGAATATAATTAGAAAAATTATCTAAATCATTTCTTAATAGTCTCACATCATTAATTAGTCATTACTTTTACGAGTTACTAATCATTACATGATTTATTAAAGCATACTCAAAACAAGATATATTATAATGTAACAAAGTAAACTCAAAATAAGTTATATAATAATATATTTGATCCATTTTTCTCATATTTGGTATATCACCCGGATACTAACTAGTTGGAAATGAAAACAATTTAGCATTACGATTTACGAGTAATGAAATTATTGGTCCTTACGTTTTTACGTTTGGGGTATCAGAAATTTGGGAGTCCAAGTACAGTTTCACTGATTTGGGTTATGGCCACTTGACCAGCATAGGCCCAATAACTTGAGTATGCATATCCATTGCATGGGCTGACCGGCCCAAATACCTTTTTTCTTTTGACAGGTCCGGGCCGGAAATTTTGAGTTTGCAATCCCTTCCAAATTTGCAATATGCATTTTAATTTTTATTTTATTTTGGTACAAATGGGCCATAAGTACATTACCAATTATAAATGTGGGACTCCATGCACACTAATTCTTAAGTGAACTTGTTCACATTAAATTTATTGTGGATCATGTGTAAAAAAGGTTAACAACTCGATTCTAATTTATTTCGACGTGTTTATTAGAATTATTATGAAAAAATTATCAAATTTGTGTCATTAGTACATGTTGTGCTTGAATAATGTGATTTTAAGTCAGATTCTCTTTTAAAAATATAGGGTAACATTAATTCAAAAATGGTTACTATATCTAAAAGTTGGTGTTTAGTCACTATGTGAACAATAAAGGTCACTACATATGAAAATGGGTCGTAGAGTAAACTGTTTGCTTTAGGTTCACAATAATTGTGTATCAGGTCCACAAAGAATAATCCGTACATGCGACGTATTCATATATAGTACATAAGTCCTCAATCTTTATCGATATGAAAAAAAATTAATTGATATAGTATATTATCACTTGAGCTCGAACTAGTTGCAGAGAGTGACTTTTTTGGTGGAATAACATTTGATGCTTTTATTTACTGGTTATATTATTGAGGGTGGTTTTTTATATTTGTGGATGTTAAGATCTGACCCATGAAAATATCACGTGTGAGACTCCCACATTGATAAAAGACGAGAGAGTTAAACACTTAATAAGGCCAAGGGGGTACTCCACTTATTTCCATATGGTTTTAAGGTGGAACCTCCTTTGGACTTGTTAAATGGACTCTCTCTCTTGGTGACGGGTGCAGCCCAGGCCCGTATTTAACATGGTATCAGAGCCAGGCCCAGAACTGGGACCTTACTGTACTGTATTCTGGGCCAACTGAACGGGATCCATGTGAGGGGGAGTGATAAAAGACACTCTGGCCCATGAACCATCACATGTGACCCATATTGAAAAGGGACCTCACACGTGAGGGGAAGTGTTAAGATCTGACCCATGAAACATCACGTGTGAGAGTCCCACATTGATAAAAGAAAAGAGGGTTAAACACTTAATAAGGCCTTGGGCTACTCCCCTTATTGCCATATGGTTTTAAGGTGGAACCTCCTTTGGACTTGTTAAGTGGACTCTCTCTCTTGGTGACGGGTGCGGCCCAGTCCCGTATTTAACATGGTATCAGAGCCAGGCCCACAGCTGGGAACTTACTGTACTATATTCTGGGCCAATGGAACGGGATCCATGTGAGGGGGAGTGATAAAGACACTCTGACACATGAAACGTCACATGTGACCCATATTGAAAAAGGGACCTCACACGTAAGGGGAAGTGTTAAGATCTGACCCATGAAAACATCACGTGTGAGAGTCCCACATTGATAAAAGATGAGAGAGTTAAACACTTAATAAAGCCAAGGGGCTACTCCACTTATTGCCATATGGTTTTAAGGTGGAACCTCCTTTGGACTTGTTAAGTGGACTCTCTCTCTTGGTGACGGGTGCGGCCCAGGCCCGTATTTAACATGCTGACATTCCCACTCCATCTGCACAGGAGTTCGTGCCACATCCCTTAATTGGGCAGCAAGCCCAACCAATTCCACAAGGGTTGGGTGATGCAAATATGCCCAGTGACCTTCCACTCGGTTTGGGTAATGGTTTTCGACTCAAACGTCCTTCTGTTCTACTCAAAGATTATGTTGCGCACACTGTCCAAGCAACAAGTCCATCCCCCCATTCATCTACCCCCACGAGCTCCTCAGGTACCCCCTATCCTATAGCACATTATGTGAATTGTGATAAATTTTCAATACACACCGTATATTTCTTGCAGCTGTAATTGCAGGACTTGAGCCTAAGACTTTTAATGAGGCAATGAAGGATGCTGGTTGGAGGGAGGCAATGCAAAAAGAAATTGGGGCGCTTGAGGACAATGAGACTTGGGTCATGGAAGAATTACCGCCCGGGAAGAAAGCTCTCGGATGCAAATGGGTATATAAAATCAAGTTTCATGCGAATGGTAAAATTGAGCGTTTGAAGGCGCGCTTGGTCATTTTTGGGAATCATCAGGTCGAAGGTATTGATTATAATGAGACGTTTTCTCCAGTAGCAAAGATGGTTATGGTTCGTGCTTTCCTTGCAGTCGCAGCGGCAAAGAATTGGGAATTACATCAGATGGATGTTCATAATGCGTTTTTGCATGGTGACCTAGATGAGGAGGTGTACATGAAACTGCCACCAGGGTTTAACGTCGGCAAACCCGGAATGGTTTGTCGCTTGAAGAAGTACCTTTATGGTCTAAAACAAGCGCCTAGGTGTTGGTTTGCTAAGTTAGCTGCATCATTACGGAATTATGGTATCCTTCATTCTTATTCAGACTACTCACTCTTCACTTTCACAAAGGGAAATGTTCAACTTAATGTACTTGTGTACGTTGATGATTTGATTATATCTGGTAATGATTCTTCCGTTATTGCTTCTTTTAAACAATATTTGGGTGAATGTTTTCATATGAAGGATTTGGGCGTGTTGAAATATTTTTTTGGCATTGAGGTTGCTCGTAGTCCAGAGGGCATTTTTCTTTGTCATCGAAAATATACTCTTGATATTATTGCCGAAGCATGATTACTTGGTTCGAAACCTGCAGGATTTCCCATTGAACAGAATCACAATCTCGCTCTTGCCAGTGGTGCTCTTCTCGACGACCCGGAACCCTATAGGCGGCTTGTGGGTCGCCTTATTTATCTGTCATTTACTCGTCCCGATTTGGCTTATACAGTTCACATATTGGCACAGTTTATGCAAGGACCGCGTCAAGTGTTAGGTTATGATTCATATGACAAAACATAAATCATGCGGAAAAACCATAAAGCCAGAAAAGCATATTATTTACACATAATCATTTAGCATAATTTAGATGCATACACTTTGTTGCGTGCCCTCCCTAGCTGCGCCCGAACCGAACAAGAACAAGTCTTTAGGACTCCAAGTGTCGTCCCTTCGTAGATAGTCCACAGCACGTCCGGATCCGCCTTAAGCTTGACCAACTAGAATCTCCCTTAAGGTTGCTTAGGAATTTCGGCTATTTAGGTGCAAGTGTATGGCTGCTTTTTCTTCAAAATCTTACCTTTAGAATACTTCAATTGTATCTATAAATTATGACCCTAGGCACCTATTTATAGAGGTATGAAAAAGGAACTGGAATCCTACTAGGATACGAATTAATTAAACTAGAATCCTAGTAGAATTCTTATTTAATTCATTTATCCTTTTAGATTAGGAATTTAATCATATATCGAATCCTGATAGCTTTAGGATTCGTGTATGAACACAAACACACACACGCACACACAGCCTTGGCGCCATGCGCGCGCGCGCAGCCCGCGAGTACTCGCAGCCCATTGCCACGAGGCCCACACGCTGCCGCAGCCTTGGCGCGCGCTGGGCCTGCCTTGCGGTGGGCCTGGCGCAGCCTTGGCTGGTGTGTTGTGGCGCGCTGGCTTGTTGGGCGATGGCCCGGCTTCGTGTTGGGCCTTCGTCTGGGAGGCCTCGTCCGATGCTAATTCGTACGATACGCTTCCGATTAAATTCCCGAATCCGGAATTTATTTCCGATACGAACAATATTTAATATTTCCGATTCCGGAATTAATTTCCGTTTTGAACAAATATTTAATATTTCCGTTTTCGGAATTATTTCCCGATTCCGGTAATATTTCCGATTCTGACGATATTTCCGTTTCCGGCAATATTTCCGATTCCAGCAATATTTCCATTTCCATTAATATTTTCCGATACGTACCATGTTTCCGTTTCCGGCAACATTTACGACTTGGATAATATTTATATTTCCGATACGATCCATATTTCCGTTTCCGGTAATATCATCGTTTCCGGAGTATTCATTTCTTGCTTGTGAACGATCTCAGCTCCCACTGAAACCAAGATCCGTCGATTCCGAATATCCATAGATGGAGTATTTAATGCCATTAAATACTTGATCCGTTTACGTACTATTTGTGTGACCCTACGGGTTCAGTCAAGATTAAGCTGTGGATTAATATCATTAATTCCACTTGAACTGAAGCGGCCTCTAGCTAGGCATTCAGCTCACTTGATCTCACTGAATTATTAACTTGTTAATTAATACTGAACCGCATTTATTAGACTTAATATTATATGCATACTTGGACCAAGGGCACTATTTCCTTCAGTCTCCCACTTGTCCTTAGGGACAAGTGTGCATTTACCTAATTCCTTTGTCGCTCGATGCTTGCTCTTGAACATAAGGTAAGAGTTGTCATCCTTATTATGTCCAGAGGTGTTTCTCGGTTTCAGAGTTTAACGGATCAAATAAACAGATAATCATAGCCTATGATTCATCCGAGCACGGCCATGTATTTTACAGTTTCTAGCTCTTCGAGTGGCCTTGTACAACTTTTAAGCATCTCATCCCGATTTATGGGAGGACAATCCCAATCTTGCGATCTTGAGATTAGACTTCGTTTGATAGGTGATTACCTGAGCATTGCCTTTATAGCCTCCTTTTACGGTGCGACGGTTGGTCAACGTCAAAGCAACCAGTTCTCAAACAAGTAATCTCAAATCACTAAGGTATTGAGGATTTAGTGTCTAATAATTTTAATGAAATTTACTTATGACAGATTTTCATCTCTTATAGTAAAGTTTCATAGGTCTGTCCGATACTAGTCTTCCCAAAGTAAGTATCTACGCAAATGATTATGACATTGTTATGTCCACATAGTTCAAGAAACAGAACTACTAGTCATCTTGCATTCTAGTCGTCTAACGTTTTCTATGCGTCCAATTTTATAGAAAACTCCGACCAGGAACCGTTTTCAACTTTTGACGTTCACTTGATAGACATTTCTTAGTCACAGGACTGGTCCTGACAGTCTATCTTGAATATTTTGTCAAATTGAAGGGACTCATCATTTAATAAACCATAAATTAAATGGAAAAATGAATTCTATTCATTTATTGTGAATGATTAACTAATAATGTTTTACAAAGTATTAAACTTTAAAACTTTAAAACATCAAACAAGGACATCAAAGCCATTCTCCAATATGCTTGATTCCCATAGCTGCAGTGTGTGAGTTGTGCTTCGCCTGCGGCAGAGGTTTAGTCAATGGATCTGATATGTTGTCATCATTTCCAATCTTGCTTATCTCGACTTCTTTTCTTTCAACGAACTCTCGTAGAAGGTGAAATCTACGAAGTACATGCTTGACTCTTTGGTGGTGTCTAGGCTCCTTTGCCTGTGCAATAGCTCTGTTATTATCACAATACAGGGCTATTGGTCCTTTAATGGAGGGGACTACACCAAGTTCACCTATGAACTTCCTTAGCCATATAGCTTCCTTTGCTGCTTCATGTGCAGCAACGTACTCCGCTTCAGTTGTAGAATCCGCAATGGTGCTTGCCATTGCTTGGAGCTAGGGCTCGTCATAGCTTGTTTGTAAGTCGCAGGTTCATCACGTCATAGATCTCGTTCGTCAAAGTACCTAAGTACCTTTCCGGTTGAGATCTATATCTCTGCGATCTACGCGGGGTTACATCTCTAGATTGACCATGATTCTCACAAGATACTTCTAAAGATCTCTGAGTTTCATCTTGAATGTCATCTTGAGCATTCTCTAGAGTTTGTTGTTCGACTCAAATTTCTACGAGGTCTACTTTTCTCCCACTTGTCATTTTGGAAATGTGATCCTTTTCCAAAAAGATACCATCTCGAGCAACAAACACCTTGTTCTCAGATGTATTGTAGAAGTAATACCCCTTTGTTTCCTTTGGATAGCCCACAAGGATACATTTGTCAGATTTTGGATGAAGTTTGTCTGAAATTAATCGTTTGACGTATACTTCACATCCCCAAATCTTAAGAAAATACACTTTTGGAGGCTTTCCAAACCATAACTCATATGGAGTCTTTTCAACAGCTTTAGACGGAGCTCTATTTATAGTGAGTGCAGCTGTATTTAGTGCATGTCCCCAAAATTCTATTGGAAGTTCGGCCTGACCCATCATTGACCTAACCATGTCTAGCAAGGTTCTGTTCCTCCGTTCCGACACACCGTTCCATTGTGGTGTTCCAGGAGGATTCAATTCTGATAGAATTCCACATTCTTTCAGATGGTCATCAAATTCATAGCTCAGATATTCACCGCCTCTATCAGACCGCAGTGCTTTAATCTTCTTGCCTAATTGATTCTCTACTTCACTCTGAAATTCCTTGAATTTGTCAAAGGATTCAGACTTATGCTTCATTAGGTAGACATAACCATATCTACTGAAGTCATCAGTGAAAGTGATAAAGTAGCTGAAACCACCTCTAGCATTTGTACTCATTGGTCCACATACATTTGTATGGATTAAACCCAATAGTTCGGTTGCTCTTTCTCCAACTTTAGAGAAAGGTTTCTTTGTCATTTTGCCAAGTAAACATGATTTGCACTTACCATAATCCTCTAAGTCAAATGGTTCTAGAATTCCTTCCTTTTGAAGTCTTTCCATGTGTTTCAAGTTAATATGGCCTAATCGACAATGCCACAGATAGGTGAGATCTGAATCATCCTTTTTGGCCTTTTTGGTATTTATGTTATAAACTTGTTTGTCGTGATCTAATAAATAAAGTCCATTGACTAATCTAGCAGATCCATAAAACATCTCTTTAAAATAAAACGAACAACTATTGTCTTTTATTAAAAAGGAAAATCCCTTAGCATCTAAGCAAGAAACAGAAAAGATGTTTTTAGTAAGGCTTGGAACATGGAAACACTCTTCTAGTTCCAAAACTAGCCCAGAGGGCAACGACAAATAATAAGTTCCTACAGCTAATGCAGCAATCCGTGCTCCATTTCCCACTCGTAGGTCGACTTCACCCTTGCTTAACTTTCTACTTCTTCTTAGTCCCAGTGAATTGGAACATAAGTGTGAGCCACAACCTGTATCTAATACCCAAGAAGTTGAATTAACAAGTGTACAGTCTATAACGAAAATACCTGAAGATGGAATGACTGTTCCGTTCTTCTGATCTTCCTTTAGCTTCAAGCAATCTCTCTTCCAATGCCCCTTCTTCTTGCAGTAGAAGCATTCGGATTCGGAAGTGGGTTGACTGACCTTCCTCTTTTCAGACTTGGCGCCAGTTTGCTTAGTTGGGCTGGTCTTGTTGCCACCTTTCTTAGCATTCCTCTTCTTTCCAGATTTCTTGAACTTGCCCCAACGCACCATAAGCACATCCTGCTTATCACTTTTGAGCGTCTTTTCAGCGGTCTTCAGCATACCGTGAAGCTCAGTGAGCGTTTTGTCCAGACTATTCATACTGTAGTTCAGTTTGAACTGATCATACCCGTTATGAAGAGAATGGAGGATGGTGTCTACAGCCATTTCCTGAGAGAATTGCTGATCCAGCCGACTCATATTCTCAATGAGTCCAATCATTTTGAGAACATGTGGACTTACGGGCTCGCCTTTCTTGAGCTTGGTCTCAAGAATTTGCCTATGAGTCTCGAATCTTTCGACCTGGGCCAGATCTTGGAACATGTTCTTTAACTCACTGATGATCGTGAAAGCATCTGAGTTGATGAACGTTTTCTGTAGATCTGCACTCATGGTTGCAAGCATTAGACATTTCACATCCTTGTTGGCATCAATCCAACGATTGAGGGCTGCCTGAGTGACCCCTTCGCCTGCGGCTTCGGGCATCGCCTCTTCCAGGACATACTCCTTTTCTTCCTGCATAAGAACTATTTGCAAGTTCCTTCGCCAGTCAAGGAAGTTTTTCCCGCTCAACTTCTCCTTTTCGAGAATTGATCGAATGTTGAATGAATTGTTGTTTTCCATAATTAAAACTACAATTGAAAAAGAATAAACAAATAAATAACCATTCACAGTTTCTCTTAATAAACCTAAATTCTAGCATGCATGCATAATTCAATGTTTATTAAGCATTTTATTCAAGTTATGTGTTCCGGCAGGTGTGAATAAAATGATTCCAAGATCCTAAAATCCATTGAAGAATTAAGCACATTATGTATTTAGACTCAATTCTAAAATCTTTTAGGTAAGCAAAAGCCTTTTGCTAATAGTTTAGAAACTACTCTTGGTTGATAGGTACGTCTAAGAACTTATTAGGTAAACCTATCGATTTTGCCACGACATAAAAGGAATCCTTACTTATATCGTTGAGTTTCACCAAAACTAACATGTACTCACAATTATTTGTGTACCTTACCCCTTTAGTATCGATAAGTAACACCTCGCTATGGCGGAAAACTATTACTAAGATCGATGAAAAAAGGATATCCAAGTAAGTGTTATTTTGGCATGGCACCTTTTAACTCAATTTTTAAGTTTGGAACTTAAGACTCTTACTATGTTGGTTAGATTTTAAGTGAACTAAAATCCTTAATCATGCAACATAATCAAGCTTTGATCTCATGCATATTTAAGACATATTTAAAAGCAATAAATAACTTAAAACATGCATAAGATAAATGTGATCTAGTATGGCCCGACTTCATCTTGAAGCTTCAACTTCAAAGTCCGTCTTGAAAATCTCCGTGGGAGGCGCCATTTTCTTCAAATAGGATAAGCTATAATTATACTAATTACAACTATATGATGGTACGCATACCATATTTGAATTGAAAAACAATTTTGGTACTTTAGACCAATTACATTCAAATTAATGGTACGCATACCATATTTTCTATCCTATTTGGGTCATACTAGTCACTTCATAACCTGCAAAACAGTACATATACAATATATACCATTCACCCATTCATTATCATGAATGGCCCACATAGCTGGTTAGTAAAACACGTTATGCGTCACATAAATATTTGCAGCAATTAATTAATTAAGGGCACCAATAATCTACCAATTATTCAGTCCTTATTAATTCTAATCAAGTTGTTTAACCTTAAAGGATTTGTAGACCTAATCAAGAGTTTATGACTAAAATTGCTCTCACTTAAACCAATAAATTCATATGCTTTACTAATTTTAAACATAAAAAGGTATTTCTAGTCTAAGCGGAAACATACAAATTTAATTAAAATTTAAAGCTCATATAAATTTATAATTGAATCCACTTATTTAATTTATTTTTAGTCGAATTTAAATTAATTCAAGGTTTAATTTTAGTAAAATAATTAGTATAAATAAAATTTTATAATAATTATAATATTCAAAATTAAATCCGAGAAAACAATTTAAATAATTAATTTTAAATTTAATTAAAATTATTTCCGAACTGAAAATTTAAAATTAAAACGAAACGCATCAATACTTTGCAAGACGAGGCACTTGGGCTTGCGCCCAAGCCCCATCGATCTACGAGGCCCATGCCCCGTGAGAATTGATCGTCGCACATCCCTAGCACAGCCACACACTCCCACGCACAAGGCCACGCACACACGCACCCCTTGCGGGCTACGCTGCGCGCATCATTGCTGCGTCGTGGCTGCTGCTTGTCTTGGCGCGCATGGTGCGTTGTGGCGCAGCGTGCTGTTGCCCACACGCATCGTGCAGTGCCTTGTGTGCCTCGCCCTCGCCCATTGTGCTACGTGCATGCCTAGGCGTTGAGCCTAGCGTGCCGCACACATCGTTGCTCGTTGCATTCGTACCGCACGGGCGACGAGCTCCCTTGCTCGTCGTCACGTGCCCGCACTATACAACACCCCTTAAGGGTAACACATAGCTTCCATTGCTTTATGCGTGCAACATTAATGAGCGTTTTTTTTAAAAAAAAAATTAAAATTTTTTTTAATTCAAAATTAATGACAAATTAATAAAACATATTAATTTCACAATTTTAGGGCGAAAAATCGAAAATTTATTAATCAATTAATTTCCGATTAACATGGATTCAAATCTAGGTCATAAAAATTAAAAATTTAACATAAATTAACAATTTTTATGGTGGATTTTAATCATGGATACCTAATTAAATTATTAATTAATTATGAAAATCAAATTAATTCTAAATTATTCGAATTTCAACAAATTAATCATAATTACAAATTAGGTTGTATAATCAACAAGGCTAGGCATTCAAACTTGTTAAACATATACTGTAGGTCAATCAAAAATTCAAGATTTATCAACAAGAATCGCAAATATTTAATTTAACATCTTAAATTTACAAACTTTTGCGTTCGAAAAACTAAAACCTCCGAAAAGTCATAGTTAGGCTTCGAATTTGGAAATTCTGGGTTCGGCCTAAAATTACTGTTTTTGTCAAAAATTTAGAATGCCTTTTACATGCGGAATTGACACAAAAATCACTCGATTTGGATGAGTAACGAAGAAACTGCCGAAAAACTGCGTACATATAATTAAATAAACGCAATTTGCAATTAATTAACAATTACGAAAATTAATCACCCCTTTTAATTCTTTGCAAATTTGTAAAATTTAACCATGTTTATGCAATTTAGATTATGAAAATAATAAGAGGCTCGTGATACCACTGTTAGGTTATGATTCATATGACAAAACATAAATCATGCGGAAAAACCATAAAGCCAGGAAAGCATATTATTTACACATAATCATTTAGCATAGTTTAGATGCATACACTTTGTTGCGTGCCCTCCCTAGCTGCGCCCGAACCGAACAAGAACAAGTCTTTAGAACTCCAAGTGTCGTCCCTCCATAGATAGTCCACAGCACGTCCGGATCCGCCTTAAGCTTGACCAACTAGAATCGCCCTTAAGGTTGCTTAGGAATTTCGGCTATTTAGGTGCAAGTGTATGGCTGATTTTTCTTCAAAATCTTACCTTTAGAATACTTCAATTGTATCTATAAATTATGACCCTAGGCACCTATTTATAGAGGTATGAAAAAGGAACTGGAATCCTATTAAGATACGAATTAATTAAACTAGAATCCTAGTAGAATTCTTATTTAATTAATTTATCCTTTTAGATTAGGAATTTAATCATATATCGAATCCTGATAGCTTTAGGATTCGTGTATGAACACAAACACACACACGCACGCACAGCAGCCCACGAGGGGCGCCATGCGCGCGCGCGCAGCCCGCGAGTACTCGCAGCCCATTGCCACGAGGCCCACACGCTGCCGCAGCCTTGGCGCGCGCTGGGCCTGCCTTGCGGTGGGCCTGGCGCAGCCTTGGCTGGTGCGTTGTGGCTTGCTGGCTTGCTGGGCGATGGCCCGGCTTCGTGCTGGGCCTTCGTTTGGCAGGCCTCGTCCGATGCTAATTCGTACGATACGTTTCCGATTAAATTCCCGATTCCGGAATTTATTTCCGATACGAACAATATTTAATATTTCCGATTCCGGAATTAATTTCTGTTTCGAACAAATATTTAATATTTCCGTTTCCGGAATTATTTTCCGATTCCGATAATATTTCCGATTCTAACAATATTTCCGTTTCCGACAATATTTCCGATTCCGGCAATATTTCCATTTCCATTAATATTTTTCGATACGTACCATGTTTCCGTTTCTGGCAACATTTACGACTTGGATAATATTTATATTTCCGATACGATTCATATTTCCGTTTCCGGTAATATCATCGTTTCTGGAGTATTCATTTCTTGCTTGTGACGATCTTAGCTCCCACTGAAACCAAGATCCGTCGATTCCGAATATCCATAGATGGAGTATTTAATGCCATTAAATACATGATCCGTTTACGTACTATTTGTGTGACCCTACGGGTTCAGTCAAGAGTAAGCTGTGGATTAATATCATTAATTCCACTTGAACTGAAGCGGCCTCTAGCTAGGCATTCAGCTCACTTGATCTCACTGAATTATTAACTTGTTAATTAATACTGAACCGCATTTATTAGACTTAATATTATATGCATACTTGGACCAAGGGCACTATTTCCTTCATCAAGATAATTGGGATGCTGCCATTCGAGCTGTGCGTTACTTGAAAGGGTGCTCGGGAGGGACAGGGGATTCTTCTTCGGACTGACTGTGATCTTACTTTGTCTGGTTGGTGTGACTCTGATTGGGCAAGTTTCCCCTTGACTCGGCGATCTCTCACGGGTTGGCTTGTATTCCTTGGTGGCTCACCCGTGTCTTGGAAAACCAAGAAACAACATGTCGTTTCTCGCTCGTCTGCGGAGGCCGAGTAACGTGCCATGGAAACCATTACTTCGGAGTTGAAGTGGCTTAAAGCCTTACTCCATAGTCTTGGTGTTGATCACACCCGTGCCATGGCTTTGTTTTGTGATAATCCCGTATTTCATGAACGAACGAAGCATATTGAGATTGATTGTCACTATGTCCTAGATGCTATTCAAGAGGGCATTATTACTACGAGTCATGTCTCTACCGACAATCAGCTTGCTGACATTTTCATGAAGGCTTTAGGCAAGCGCAAATTCTTGTACTTACTCCGCAAGTTGGGCATTTGTAATCTCCATGCTCCAACTTGAGGGGAGGTATTAGGCCTATATATTTGTGTACCATATATTTTGGGCTTTATATGTTAACCTTGTAATTAATATATTTAACGTAGGAAGCCCTAGCTAGAGTTGTAATATATAACAGAGATATGCAATACAAACTCAAGGAAAACATAACCCTAATAAACTTGTCAGTGGAGCATGAAATCTATATTGTCTATGATGTGCCTCTTTGTTTACTAAGTCTCAGTTTTATCAGGCTTATTTTGATTGAACTTATATCATCTGAACTTATCTGAACTTAACTTAACTTATTTTATCTGGAAAAAAAACTTATTTTGTCTGAAATAAACTTATTTGTATGTGAAAATGTCTGAAAAAAACTTATTTTTGCTGAACTAATATTATCTGAATTTAACTGAACTTATCTGAACTTAACTGACTTTATCTGAACTATTTTGTATAAAATAAGTCAAAATAAGTCGAACAGAACAGGACCTAAGCGGTGTCTTAGTTCTTAAATCTTAATTCACATATTAAATGGACTTACTATCCATAACATTACATGGGCCAATTTTGATAAGAACCAAAATTTTTTGTTAACTTCTAGCTAGATAAGTACTTCATAGATCCCGAAAAAAAAATACTCCACAGATAATTAAAACTTAAAAATGCTTTTCGACAACTCAAAAAAAGGAAAGTTTAAATTATTATCAAATCAAGTGAGGTCTCATTCCAAAATCAATCAGCAATTCCACTATTTAAAATTCCGACCAATTAATCTAGCTAATATTCATTGCTTGTTAGAATTATGATGTACTCCCTCCGTCCCTTAATACTCGCACCGTTTTGACTGGATACGTTTGTCAATGCACAATTTTGACCCCCAATATCTTTAACTACATATTATAAAAACTTATAAAAATATTAATATTTTTAAAATATATTAGGATGAACCAAACAATATATTACATACTAACATTTGCTTTCATATACTAGAAATAAAATAAGGTCAAAGTGAATTATATGAATAGTGCAAAAAGTCAAAACAGTGCAAGTATTAAGGGACAGAGGGAGTACTCCGTAACTAATAGTCGATAACTCGACATGTTACCGACTTACCATATCATCTCGATTGTGTAAGGGAACGCCTGAGGAAGTGAGGAGGCGTAAATAGTAATTGACTATTTTACCTTTATTAACATTTGGAAAAATAAAAACAAATTAAGCACAAAAATATTTTATAATACAATATGCAAGGAATCAATTTCAAAAGATATTTATTAAAATCACCAAATATTAAAACTGAGAAATAAAACATTAAAAGGGGAAAAAATAATTATCGAAATAAGTATTACTAGATTTTATCTCGTGCGATGCACAGATTCTATTAAATTGTTAAGTTAAAATAAAACTCATATATATATTTCAACTGCTATATTTTATATATTAGATTAGTTTTGATTAGTTTTTTTTTTATTTTGGATTGAATTTCATTTTAGATTTATTTTTTTAATTATTAGAGTGTTTGATTTTGGATGGAGTTATATATATGTAGTATTCATAATTAATTATCTACCTGTCACCTGATTATTTATTTGTGTGGCACTCAACTTTTTAAATTCATAAATAATTTTGAAATCTTATTTTTCATTCATCAAAACCATTAGATTTTCTACGTGGCGCTCTAATATTGGATTATTAGATTATTGTTTGATTTTGGATTGAATTTTATTTTATATTATTGTTTGATTTTGGATTGAATTTTATTTTAGATTAGTTTTTGATTTTGGATTGAATTTTTTTTTGGATTTATTTTTTAATCATTAGAGTGTTTGATTTTGGATGGAGTTGTATATATTAGTAATTAATTAATTAAAATATCTATGTGGCACCTAATTAATTATCTACATGGCACTCGATTTTTTTAATTCAAAAATAAATTATAAATCTTATTTTTCATTGGCCGAAACCATTAGTAATCCTACGTGGCGCTCTAATAGTTAAGCAAACATGCCTCCTTTATATATATATATATATATATATATATATATATATATATATATATATATATATATATATATATATATATATATATATATATATATATTAGACTGTATTGCGTTGTCAATTACAAGCACGCATCGCGTGCAAAAATAGCTACTCCCACCGTCTCTTTTTGTTTTTTACGTTTTCCTTTTTGGGTGTCTCAAAATGTTCTTTACGTTTCCTTTTATATCATCACATAAATGCTTTAATATTCTATCGAAATTTGTGTCAAATGATTATTTTAACCAATTAAATTCATTGGGTTATTCAATTTCTCACACCTTCCTATTAGGACATTAAAATTTCTCATATTCCCAATAACATAATTTTGATAAATGTGAAAATATTATAAATAAACTGTAATTTTCATTGTTTAAATAAAAAAATAGAGCAATCTCAATACACATTTTTTTTTTTGGTTCTACTACGAGGAGTTCCCACCGCCTTCGGCGAGGTAATCTCCCGTGGGAGTTTGCGGTGGGTACCTCGATGGGCAGCATCCCTCCCAGTTGAGATTTTTTCCATTCTCAATGCTCGAACCCGAGACCTTGGTTAAGGAGCAAGAAACCCTTAACCACTCATGTCAACCTTAATTGGTTCAATACACATTAATTAGTCGTTAATAAATGTGCAAAATACCAAACGTAAAGAACAAAAATAGACGGAGAGAGTAGTAATTTTATTCATATGTGAACGACATTAGGTTCAACAAACAAGTTGGGTAACTTTTATTAACCATTAGTCCATTACGAATCGACACAAAACAGAAAACTCGAACGGCCGGATTACCGCCGTTTCATATGGACCGTTAAATAGAAGTCATGGTCATATCTTATATATGTGGGTCCAAATTATACTATGAGCCAACCATTCTTTCTTTTATAGGTCACACACTCACACACCATATTGTTCATGACATAGACTCCTGCCCAAAATTTAAGTGATGGAAAATTGGAAATCTCAAAATTGTCCATGACGGCACGTTCGTTCCCATATTCCATAGAATATTCACATCGCATCAAATTTTTGTGTAGTCAAATTTGTGATAACTAACATTTTTTAGAAGAAACTTTTGAACATTTTATATATTTGGTTTAACTACTCGATAACTTATACTCCATACTGATTGTGATATTTCATGACGTACAACCAGAGATGGCCATTGAGTCGGGATTAGGTTGGTCATGGATGGGTTTAGTGAGCTGTAGGTCGGGGATGCATGGTTGACAAACGACCGACACGGTATAAATCAAGGTATGTCGAGTAGTATGTTGTGTTGTGTCAAGAAAAATGGACACACGTACTACACATATTGGGTCGTCGTATATCGTGGTGGGTTAGACGGATTTTGGGGGCTTATATGGGTCTGGTGGATTTAGACGACTTTTTTGTTGGATAATGTGGGTCTGGTGGATCGGTGTTTACACGATTACTGAAGCATAAAATTGTAATCCCTCAGTTTCTTTTTGTTTGTTACGTATTCCTTCTAAGGTGTTTCACAATGTTTGTTACGTGGAGAATCTTTCCTTTTATAAATTTATTATACTACGGAGTATCATTTTTTGTGCCATCTTTTAATATTAATTGGTCCAATTTTTTCAATTCATTAATTTTCTTTACACTTTCCCAAGTATGTTAAGTTAGCAATCTTTGTGTTTTTCCATTATTGGTTCATTTTATAAATAAAACAATCTTATTGGTTGTTGTAAAGATTAGTGGATTGAATTTTTACTTGAGTTTATTTTTTTAATAAAAAAAATCTTTATTATACGTTAATAAACGTGCAAAAGTTCAAACGTAACAAACAAAAAGAAACGAAGGGAGTACAAAACTCATAAGATGAACTTAAATTAAATCATTTTTATATTATTGGCAAACTCATATAAAAAGTACTCCATGTACACTCAAAACATTAAATTAAAACTAGTGTTTAGCCCATAGATGCACGGATTTTTTTAAAGTTAAAAAGTTGGTCATTTTTCATACAATGAAGGAGAAGAAGAATGCAAAGTCAAAATATTGAAAAATAGTAAAGGATGAGTAGGAGCTTAATGCAAATTGTTCAATTGAAATTAGAGTTGGAAATTAGTAAAGGTAAATGGAAAATATAATGGGTTAATTAAAATGAAGCGCAAAGGGAGAGGAAAAAGTGTGATGGTTTTAAAAACTAAAGCAAACTAACATTTTAATCCGTGCAATGCATGGACGCATTATATGTATATAAAGTGTGAAAAATTTACATCGCTCGAAATACGATTTTTAGGTATTATAAAATATAATTTTTTTATGGTATGTTCACAAGGTTAATGTATGATAAAAATAAGTAGAAATACTTTATATCTATTATTCTTCTATTACTTTAAGGTTTAAAAAAATAAAGTGGAAAATACATAACATAAAAACATATTATCTTTGAAATGTATGTTGATTAGTTAATTGTGTGAAAGATATAACGAAAAATGGTTCATAGTCAAATTTATTTATACGGGGGCATGGATGAGAGGTTGGGGATTTATTGGAAAAAAATATTTAGTTTTCTTATACTCTTATTTTTTTGAAGTTAAGAACCTAAAAAGATTATTAAGTTATAAGTACTAATGCTTATTAAGTTATGATTTTTTTTCTATGTTTTATTTATTATGGTTGTCTTTTGAGTTGTTGTTAATTTTTTCGTATACAAGGGTGTCTTTTGCGGGATCCACTTTTTCAGGAATATGGGTCGAAGCAATTTTTACAATTTTAATACAAGTATTAATATTGAACAACATTTTAACGAGTCGATCTCAATCAAAAAAGAAAAATAAAGGAAAAATATGAAAATGATGGAGAAGTGGACACATGTCACATATGTAACTATGGTATGAGTTTTTAAATACTAGGTATAGATTAAAAAAAAAATAGAAACACAAGGAGAAGAGTGTTAGGTTATGATTCATATGACAGTTCATAAATCATGCGGAAAAACCATAAAGCCAGGAAACATATTATTTACACATAATCATTTAGCATAGTTTAGATGCATACTCTTTGTTGCGTGCCTTCCCTAGCTGCGCCCGAACCGAACAAGAACAAGTCTTTAGGACTCCAAGTGTCGTCCCTCCGTAGATAGTCCACAGCACGTCCGGATCCGCCTTAAGATTGACCAACTAGAATCGCCCTTAAGGTTCTAATATTTTCGGTTAGGTAGGCAAGAATATTGGCTGATTTTTCTGCTTAAAAATCTTAGTTTTGAATACTTAAAACTTGTTTGTATAAATAATGACCCCTAGGCCTTTATTTATAGAGTTATGGAAAAGGAATCGTAATCCTAGTAGGATACGAATTAATTGAAATTAGAATCCTACATGAATTCTATTTAATTAATTTATCCAATTAGGAATAGGAATTTAATCATACACTAACTCTTGTAGATTTAGGAATCACGCATGAGCATAAACTCACACACACACGGCAGCCACAAGGGCTGCCCATGCGCGTGCGAGCAGCAGCCCACGCAGCGCGGCCCACGCATCCGTGGCCTTGGCGCGCGCTGGGCCTGCCTTGCGGTAGGCCTGGGCGCTGCCTTGGCTGGGCTTGTGGCGCGCGTGCTTGCTGGGCGATGGCCCGGCTTCGTGCTGGGCCTTCGTCCGGCAGGCCTCGTCCGATGCTAATTCGTACGATACGCTTCCGATTAAATTTCCAGTTCCGGAATTTATTTCCGATACGAACAATATTTAATATTTCCGATTCCGGAATTAATTTCCGTTTCGAACAAATATTTAATATTTCCGTTTCCGGAATTATTTTCCGATTCCGGTAATATTTCCGATTCTGACAATATTTCCGTTTCCGGCAATATTTCCGATTCTGGTAATATTTCCATTTCCAATAATATTTTCCGATACGTACCATGTTTCCGTTTCCGGCAACATCTACGACTTGGATAATATTCATATTTCCGATACGATCCATATTTCCGTTTCCGGCAATATCATCGTTTCCGGAGTATTCATTTCTTGCCTGTGACGATCTTAGCTCCCACTGAAACCAAGATCCGTCGGTTCCGAATATTCATAGATGGAGTATTTAATGCCATTAAATACTTGATCCGTTTACGTACTATTTGTGTGACCCTACGGGTTCAGTCAAGAGTAAGCTGTGGATTAATATCATTAATTCCACTTGAACTGGAGCGGCCTCTAGCTAGGCATTCAGCTCACTTGATCTCACTGAATTATTAACTTGTTAATTAATACTGAACCGCATTTATTAGACTTAACATAGAATGCATACTTGGACCAAGGGCATTATTTCCTTCAGTCTCCCACTTGTCCTTAGGGACAAGTGTGCATTTCCTAATTCCTTTGTCGCTCGATGCTTGCTCTTGAACATAAGGTAAGAGTTGTCATCCTTATTATGTCCAGAGGTGTTCCTCGGTTTCAGAGTTCAACTGATCAAATAAACAGATAATCATAGCCTATGATTCATCCGAGCACGGCCATGCATTTCACAGTTTCTAGCTCTCCGAGTGGCCTTGTACAACTTTTAAGCATCTCATCCCGATTTATGGGAGGACAATCCCAATCTTGCGATCTTGAGATTAGACTTCGTTTGATAGGTGATTACCTGAGCGTTGCCTTTATAGCCTCCTTTTACGGTGCGACGGTTGGTCAACGTCAAAGCAACCAGTTCTCAAACAAGTAATCTCAAATCACTCAGGTATTGAGGATTTAGTGTCTAATAATTTAATGAAATTTACTTATGACAGACTTTCATCTCTTACAGTAAAGTTTCATAGGTCTTGTCCGATACTAGTCTTCCCAAAGTAAGTATCTATGCAAATGATTATGACATTGCCATGTCCACATAGTTCAAGAAACAGAACTACTAGTCATCTTGCATTCTAATCGTCTAACGTTTTCTATGCGTCCAATTTTATAGAAAACTCCGATTAGGGACCATTTTCAACCTTTGACATTCAAGTTCACTTGATAGACATTTCTTAGTCACAGGACTGGTCCTGACAGTCTATCTTGAATATATCGTCAAGTTGAAGGGACTCATCATTTAATAAACCACAAATTAAATGGAAAAATGAATTCCTTTCATTTATTGTGAATGATTAACCAATAATGTTTTACAAAGATTTAAACTCTAAAACTTTAAAACATTAAACAGAGACATCAAAGCCATTCTCCAATATGCTTGATTCCCATAGCTGCAGTGTGCGAGTTGTGCTTCGCTTGCGGCAGAGGTTTAGTTAATGGATCTGATATGTTGTCATCAGTTCCAATTTTGCTTATCTCGACTTCTTTTCTTTCAACGAACTCTCGTAGAAGGTGAAATCTACGAAGTACATGCTTGACTCTCTGGTGGTGTCTAGGCTCTTTTGCCTGTGCAATAGCTCCGTTATTATCACAATACAGGGCTATTGGTCCTTTTAATGGAGGGGACTACACCTAGTTCTCCTATGAACTTCCTTAGCCATATAGCTTCCTTTGCTGCTTCATGTGCAGCAATGTACTCCGCTTCAGTTGTAGAATCCGCAATGGTGCTTTGCTTAGCACTTTTCCAGCTTACTGCTCCTCCGTTGAGGCAGAAGACAAACCCAGACTATGATCTGAAATCATCTTTGTCGGTTTGGAAACTTGCGTCCGTATAGCCTTTAACAATTAATTCATCATCTCCACCATAGACCAGGAAGTCATCTTTGTGCCTTTTCAGGTACTTCAGAATGTTCTTGGCAGCAGTCCAATGCGCCTCTCCTGGGTCTGACTGGTATCTGCTCGTAGCACTGAGTGCGTACGCAACATCCGGGCGTGTACATATCATAGCATACATTATTGAACCAATCAATGATGCATATGGAATCCCATTCATTCGTCTACGCTCATCAAGTGTTTTTGGGCACTGAGTCTTGCTTAGAGTCATTCCATGAGACATGGGTAGGTAGCCTCGCTTGGAGTCCGCCATCTTGAACCTATCAAGCACCTTATTGATATAAGTGCTTTGACTAAGTCCAATCATCTTTTTAGATCTATCTCTGTAAATCTTGATGCCCAATATGTACTGTGCTTCTCCTAGATCCTTCATCGAAAAACATTTCCCGAGCCAAATCTTGACAGAGTTCAACATAGGAATGTCATTTCCGATAAGCAATATGTCGTCGACATATAATACTAGGAAAGCAATTTTGCTCCCACTGACCTTCTTGTATACACAAGATTCGTCCGCGTTCTTGATGAAACCAAAGTCACTGACTGCTTCATCAAAACGTATATTCCAGCTCCTGGATGCCTGCTTCAATCCGTAGATTGACTTCTTTAGCTTGCATACCTTTTTAGCATTCTTTGGATCCTCAAAACCTTCAGGCTGTGTCATAAACACAGTTTCTGTTAAAACGCCGTTTAAGAAAGCAGTTTTGACATCCATCTGCCATATTTCGTAATCGTAATATGCAGCGATTGCTAACATTATTCGAATAGACTTTAGCATTGCAACTGGTGAAAAGGTTTCATCGTAATCCACACCGTGGACTTGCCTGTAACCTTTTGCAACCAATCTAGCTTTGAAAACTTCAAGTTTCCCATCCTTGTCCTTTTTCAGTTTGAAAACCCATTTGCTTCCAATGGCTTGGTAGCCATCTGGCAAATCGACCAAATCCCATACTTGGTTTTCAGACATGGAGTCTAATTCAGATTGCATGGCTTCTTGCCATTGCTTGGAGCTAGGGCTCGTCATAGCTTGCTTGTAAGTCGCAGGTTCATCACTTTCAAGTAATAGAACGTCATAGCTCTCGTTCGTCAAAATACCCAAGTACCTTTCCGGTTGAGATCTATATCTTTGCGATCTACGCGGGGTAACATTTCTAGATTGACCATGATTCTCACCAGATTCTTCTAAAGATCTCTGAGTTTCATCTTGAATGTCATCTTGAGCATTCTCTAGAGTTTGTTGTTCGACTCGAATTTCTTCGAGGTCTACTTTTCTCCCACTTGTCATTTTGGAAATGTGATCCTTCTCCAAAAAGACACCATCTCGAGCAACAAACACTTTGTTCTCAGATGTATTGTAGAAGTAATACCCCTTTGTTTCCTTTGGATAGCCCACAAGGATACATTTGTCAGATTTTGGATGAAGTTTGTCTGAAATTAATCGTTTGACGTATACTTCACATCCCCAAATCTTAAGAAAAGACACATTTGGAGGCTTTCCAAACCATAATTCGTATGGAGTCTTTTCGACAGCTTTAGACGGAGCTCTATTTATAGTGAGTGCAGCTGTATTTAGTGCATGTCCCCAAAATTCTAATGGAAGTTCGGCCTGACCCATCATTGACCTGACCATGTCTAGCAAGGTTCTGTTCCTCCGTTCTGACACACCGTTCCATTGTGGTGTTCCAGGAGGAGTCAATTCTGATAGAATTCCACATTCTTTCAGATGGTCATCAAATTCATAGCTCAGATATTCACCGCCTCTATCAGACCGCAGTGCCTTGATCTTCTTGCCTAATTGATTCTCTACTTCACTCTGAAATTCCTTGAATTTGTCAAAGGATTCAGACTTATGCTTCATTAGGTAGACATAACCATACCTACTGAAGTCATCAGTGAAAGTGATAAAGTAGCTGAAACCACCTCTAGCATTTGTACTCATTGGTCCACATACATCTGTATGGATTAAACCCAATAGTTCATTTGCTCTTTCTCCAACTTTAGAGAAAGGTTGCTTTGTCATTTTGCCAAGTAAACATGATTCGCATTTACCATAATCCTCTAAGTCAAATGGTTCTAGAATTCCTTCCCTTTGAAGTCTTTCTAAGCGTTTCAAGTTTATATGGCCTAATCGACAATGCCACAGATAGGTGAGATCTGAATCATCCTTTTTGGCCTTTTTGGTATTTATGTTATATACTTGTTTGTCGTGATCTAATAAATAAAGTCCATTGACTAATCTAGCAGATCCATAAAACATCTCTTTAAAATAAAACGAACAACTATTGTCTTTTATTATAAAGGAAAATCCCTTAGCATCTAAGCAAGAAACTGAAATGATGTTTTTAGTAAGACTTGGAACATGGAAACATTCTTCCAGTTCCAAAACTAGCCCGGAGGGCAACGACAAATAGTAAGTTCCTACAGCTAATGCAGCAATCCGTGCTCCATTTCCCACTCGTAGGTCGACTTCACCCTTGCTTAACTTTCTACTTCTTCTTAGTCCCTGTGGATTGGAACATAAGTGTGAGCCACAACCTGTATCTAATACCCAAGAAGTTGAATTAGCAAGTATACAGTCTATAACGAAAATACCTGAAGATGGAACGACTGTTCCGTTCTTCTGATCTTCCTTTAGCTTCAAGCAATCTCTCTTCCAATGCCCCTTCTTCTTGCAGTAGAAGCATTCGGATTCAGAAGTGGGTTGACTGACCTTTCTCTTTGCAGATTTGGCGCCAGTTTGCTTAGTTGGGCTGGCCTTGTTGCCACCTTTCTTAGCATTCCTCTTCTTTCCAGATTTCTTGAACTTGCCCCCACGCACCATAAGCACATCCTGCTTATCACTTTTGAGCGTCTTTTCAGCGGTTTTCAGCATACCGTGAAGCTCAGTGAGCGTTTTGTCCAGACTATTCATACTGTAGTTCAGTTTGAACTGATCATACCCGCTATGAAGAGAATGGAGGATGGTGTCTATAGCCATTTCCTGAGAAAATTGCTGATCCAGCCGACTCATATTCTCAATGAGTCCAATCATTTTGAGAACATGTGGACTTACGGGCTCGCCTTTCTTAAGCTTGGTCTCAAGAATTTGCCTATGAGTCTCGAATCTTTCGACTCGAGCCAGATCTTGGAACATGTTCTTCAACTCACTGATGATTGTGAAAGCATCTGAGTTGATGAACGTTTTCTGCAGATCCGCACTCATGGTGGCGAGCATTAGACATTTCACATCCTTGTTGGCATCAATCCAACGATTGAGGGCTGCCTGAGTGACCCCGTCGCCTGGAGCTTCGGGCATCGCCTCATCTAGGACATACTCCTTTTCTTCCTGCATAAGAACTATTTGCAAGTTCCTTTGCCAGTCAAGGAAGTTTTTCCCGTTCAACTTCTCCTTTTCGAGAATTGATCGAATGTTGAATGAATTATTGTTTGCCATATTAAAAACTACAATTGAAAAGAATAAACAAATAAATAACCATTCACAGTTTCTCTTAATAAACTTAAATTCTAGCATACATGCATAATTCAATGTTTATTAAGCATTTTATTCAAATTATGTGTTCCGGCAGGTGTGAATAAAATGATTCCAAGATCCTAAAATCATTGAAGAACTAAGCACAGTTTGTCGACTTAATCCTAGAACATCTTAGGTAAGCAAAAGCCTTTTGCTAATAGTCTAGAAACTATTCTTGGTTGATAGGTACGTTTAAGAACTTATTAGGTAAACCTATCGAATTTGCCACGACATAAAAGGACTCCTTACTTATATCGTTGAGTTTCACCAAAACTAACATGTACTCACAATTATTTGTGTACCTTGCCCCTTTAGGACCAATAAGTAACACCTCGCTGAGCGAAAACTATTACTAGATTGATGTAAAGGATATCCAAGCAAGTGTATATTTTGGCATGGCACCTTTTAACTCAATTTTTAAGTTTGGAACTTAAGGCTCTTACTATGTTGGTTAGATTTTAAGTGAACTAAAATCCTTAATCATGCAACATAATCAAGCTTTTGATCTCATGCATTTTAAGACATATTTAAAGCAATAAATAACTTAAAACATGCATAAGATATTTGTGATCTAGTATGGCCCGACTTCATCTTGAAGCTTTGACTTCAAAGTCCGTCTTGAAAATCTCCGTGGGAGGCACCATTTTCTTCAAATAGGATAAGCTATAACTAATTACAACTATTTGATGGTTCGCAGACCATATTTGAATTGAAAAATAACTTTGGTACTTTAGACCAATTACATTCAAATTAATGGTACGCAGACCATATTTTCTATCCTATTTGGGCCATACTAGTCACTTCATAACCTGCAAAACAGTACATATACAATATATACCATTCACCCATTCATTATCATGAATGGCCCACATAGCTGGTTAGTAAAACACATTATGCATCACGTAAACATTTGCAGCAATTAATCAAGGGCACCAATAATCTACCAATTATTCAGTCCTTATTAATTCTAATCAAGTTGTTTTAACCTTAAGGATTTGTAGACCTAATCAAGAGTTTATGACTAAAAAGCGCTCCTACTTAAACCAATAAATTCATATGCTTTACCAATTTTAAACATAAAAATGTATTTCTAGTCCAACCGGAAACATACAAATTTAATTAAAATTTAAAGCTCATATCAATTTATAATTGAATCCAAAAAATTTAATTTAATTTCAGTCGTATTTAAATTAACTCATGATTTTAATTTTAGTAAAATAATTAGAATAAATAACATTTATTATAATTATAATATTCAAAATTAAAATCCAAGAAAATAATTTAAATTATTAATTTTAAAATTAATTAAAATTACGTGAACTGAAATTTTCAAATTAAACATTCAAAACGATCTAATCGTAACGCAAACACCCTACGCGTTGCACGCCCATGGACCGTACGCACACAGCCATTGCTGGCCATGTGCGCGCAGCCCATGCGCTCGTCGCATAGCTGCTGCTTCCCTATCGCAAGCCTCCGCACGCATTGGTGCTCGCTGCGCGCGCCAGCGCTCATCGCACGCGAGCTATCGCTCGCAGAACGCGCGCGCGACATCGCTCGCTGGGCGCGCGACATCGCTCGCTGGGCGCGCGAGCCATCGCTCGCTGGGCGCGCGACATCGCTCGCTGGGCGCGCGACATCGCTCGCTGTGCGCGCGAGCCATCGCTCGCTGGGGCGCGACATCGCTCGCTGGGCGCGCGACATCGCGCGCTGTGCGCGCGAGTAATGCTGGGCGCAGCGCTCGTGGCACGCGAGCTTGCGCTCGCTGCGCGCGAGGCTGCGCGCTCTTGTGCGAGGCAGCGCGCGTTGTGGCGCAGCTCGCTTGCTGCCCACACGCGACTGCCTTGGCTCGCCCTTCGCCCATGCCCATTCGTTCATTGCTCGTGGCACACGACACAAGGCAGGGCTGCTGCCTTGTGCTCGTGCACTACGCCCTTGCTCATTGCATTCGTGCCGCACGGGCGACGAGCTCCCTTGCTCGTCGTCGCATGCCCGCATTATACAACACCCCTTAAGGGTAACACGAAGCGTCCATTGCTTCGTGCGTGCAAGTTATATGAACGAATCGCATAAAATTTAAAATTTATATTTAAAATTAATGACAAATTAATAAATAATATTAATTTCATAATTTTAGGGCGAAAAAATCGAAAATTTATTATCCAATTGATTTCCGATTGTTATGGATTCAAGTCTTAGGTCATAAAAATTTAAAATTTATCGTAAATTTACAATTTTTATGGTGGTTTTTAATCATAGGTTTCTAATTAAATTACAATTAATTATGAAAATCAAATTAATTCTAAATTATTCTAATTTTCAACAAATTAATCATAATTACAAATTAGATTGCATAATTAACAAGACTAGGCATTCAAACTTGTTAAACATATGCAGTAGGTCAATCAAAAAATCAAGATTTATCAACAAGAATCGCAAATATTTAATTTAACATCTTAAATTTACGAAATTTTGCATTCGAAAAACTAAAACCTTCGAAAAGTCATAGTTAGGCTTCGAATTTGAGAATTCTGGGTTCGGCAGAAAAACACTATTTTTGTCAAAATTTTAGAATGCCTTTTACATGCGGAATTGACACAAAAATCACTCGATTTGGATGAGTAACGAAGAAACTGCCGAAAAACTGCGTACGTATAATTAAATAAACGCAATTTGCAATTAATTAACAATTACGAAAATTAATCACCCCTTTTAATTCTTGCAAATTTGTAATATTTAACCATGTTCATGCAATTTAGATTATGAAAATAATAAGGGGCTCGTGATACCACTGTTAGGTTATGATTCATATGACAGTTCATAAATCATGCGGAAAAACCATAAAGCCAGGAAACATATTATTTACACATAATCATTTAGCATAGTTTAGATGCATACTCTTTGTTGCGTGCCTTCCCTAGCTGCGCCCGAACCGAACAAGAACAAGTCTTTAGGACTCCAAGTGTCGTCCCTCCGTAGATAGTCCACAGCACGTCCGGATCCGCCTTAAGATTGACCAACTAGAATCGCCCTTAAGGTTCTAATATTTTCGGTTAGGTAGGCAAGAATATTGGCTGATTTTTCTGCTTAAAAATCTTAGTTTTGAATACTTAAAACTTGTTTGTATAAATAATGACCCCTAGGCCTTTATTTATAGAGTTATGGAAAAGGAATCGTAATCCTAGTAGGATACGAATTAATTGAAATTAGAATCCTACATGAATTCTATTTAATTAATTTATCCAATTAGGAATAGGAATTTAATCATACACTAACTCTTGTAGATTTAGGAATCACGCATGAGCATAAACTCACACACACACGGCAGCCACAAGGGCTGCCCATGCGCGTGCGAGCAGCAGCCCACGCAGCGCGGCCCACGCATCCGTGGCCTTGGCGCGCGCTGGGCCTGCCTTGCGGTAGGCCTGGGCGCTGCCTTGGCTGGGCTTGTGGCGCGCGTGCTTGCTGGGCGATGGCCCGGCTTCGTGCTGGGCCTTCGTCCGGCAGGCCTCGTCCGATGCTAATTCGTACGATACGCTTCCGATTAAATTTCCAGTTCCGGAATTTATTTCCGATACGAACAATATTTAATATTTCCGATTCCGGAATTAATTTCCGTTTCGAACAAATATTTAATATTTCCGTTTCCGGAATTATTTTCCGATTCCGGTAATATTTCCGATTCTGACAATATTTCCGTTTCCGGCAATATTTCCGATTCTGGTAATATTTCCATTTCCAATAATATTTTCCGATACGTACCATGTTTCCGTTTCCGGCAACATCTACGACTTGGATAATATTCATATTTCCGATACGATCCATATTTCCGTTTCCGGCAATATCATCGTTTCCGGAGTATTCATTTCTTGCCTGTGACGATCTTAGCTCCCACTGAAACCAAGATCCGTCGGTTCCGAATATTCATAGATGGAGTATTTAATGCCATTAAATACTTGATCCGTTTACGTACTATTTGTGTGACCCTACGGGTTCAGTCAAGAGTAAGCTGTGGATTAATATCATTAATTCCACTTGAACTGAAGCGGCCTCTAGCTAGGCATTCAGCTCACTTGATCTCACTGAATTATTAACTTGTTAATTAATACTGAACCGCATTTATTAGACTTAACATAGAATGCATACTTGGACCAAGGGCATTATTTCCTTCAAAGAGGACACGGGGAATAATGTTATGCATTAATTTTAGGACTTTTTGGTATTTACTACCTTAAAATTTTATTTTAATTTATTACCTTAAAGTGTTTTTGTTTGGTATCACTGCCATTTTACAGTTTTCTCATTTTAAAACTAAGATATCTCTTTGATTTTTTAAGAGTTTTAAGTGATTCAAAACCCATTATTCTCATTTATGTGTAAGGATTACACGGAGATCTTGCTTTTAAAATTTTGTAAAAGGTAAAACGAATTAAATAATTTCTAAGAATATTTTAAAATATTTGTGAATTATCAAACAAGTGTTATGAAATGTCGTTCTCAATGAATACCCTATAGAAAAAAAAATGAACTTTGAATCACTTTAAACGATTAAAAAATGAAAGAGATATCTTAATTTTAAAACGAGAAAAAATTGTAAAGTGGAAGTGATTGCAAACAAAATCATACTTTAAGGTAGTAAATTAAAATAAAATTTCATAAGGTACTAATACAAAAGTGGTGTATTTTTAAGTTAGTAAATACCAAAAGTTTCTTAATTTTAAATATAAAAATAGTTGAAATTAGGATGGTGAATTAGGTGGATCACAATGTCAGATGGCCATGGGTTAGGTGCGTGTGTTGGGTGGTTTAGGTTCGTGTGGATTGTGTTTCAATTCGTAGGTCTAGTGGGTCTAGTATATATGTCGTGGTGGGTTGTGCCGTGTGGGATGAGATATATGGGTCGAAATGGGTTGTGTTGGAAAAACTCCATCCACGACGCATAAAAAAAAACACAAGTTGTGCGGGTCGTGTCATGAGTCATAAGTGGATCCGACCCCACATAACCCACTCGGGTTGTGTTAAGGTGGGTTATGTCAGACCCATCCCATTGTCCATCTCTATATGTACAACTAACATTTGATGGATGCGAGAGGTGCATGTATTTTAAAAATCAGGTTTATATGCAACTAATGTTGTAACACTCTACACATGTATTTTAACATTTTAATTAAATATTAAGGAAGAGTATTGTTGATATTTTATCTCGACACTAAAGTGTTTAAGAATTGACTTATATAATAAGGGCCAAGACTATAATACAATTGTACTTCGTAGTATTTTTATTTTGTTTCATCCTAAATTTATAGTCAGCCAACCAAAAAGTTGGGGTTACAATCTTACTAAGGGCACTTTGAGGGAGGGTTCTCCCTACCTCTCCCGAGGGAGGATACACCGATGTCCACCCGTGGTTCCTTCACCCCCTATCGAGCCAAAAAAAAAAAGTAAATTAAAAGAAATGATAAAGTTGGCCCTCCATCATCTTCAACCTCTACCCTCCATCATCTTCCACCCTCTCTCCATTTTTCTCTTCACCACTAATTCATCCTTTTCTAGTTTAACCCATTTGACTAAATCACATTCTTCTTGATTTCTTTGCATCATTTGAGCTTTTAATTTTGTGGATGAGGTAAGAGTTCTTGTACAATTGTGAATTCAACAAATTCATTACGATTTAACATCACTTGTGTAAATTCGTGCCTTTTTAACACTATTATGATTTTCAGAATGGTTAGATCGTGAATTGGAATGATCGTATATATGGCTACAATATGTCATTTGGATATACTGTCATTGATTATTTGGTAACTGTCATTGTTGTATTAAATTTAGTCATTGATTATTTGGTTACTGCCATTGTTGTATTAAATTTAGTCATTGATTATTTTGTTACTGTCATTGTTGTATTAAATTCTCATTGATTATCTGGTTATTCTTGGTTTGTTTTTCGTTTTCTAGATGTGTTCTAGAATAATTATTTTTGCTAGTGTGAATATTGTCATTGTTTTTATAAATATTGTCATTTTTTAATAAAGACTATCATTAAGGACAAGAGGAAGCATCCGTTGACTTGTCAACAGAAACACATGAAATGAACAAAATACTCTGAATATGGGCAAATAGCCAAATACACCCGCTGATTACCAGCGGTGTATCCTGCCTCTAACTCCCCCAAGTGTATAGCACTATAGCATGCTAATTAATCCGAACATGTTGATACGTGCAAGCTAGAATTCTGACACAATATAACACTCCATCTTAAGAGGAAGTAAATTCGACATGCTGTGATGTGTTTCAAAACACATCACATGCAATCCGTGCACTATGGACCGTGGTGCACCAAAAAAACATATGTGCATAAGCAATAGAACATGACACTACAACAAAAGAACATGCGATATAATATTTCACTTTTTTGTTATAAAAATAATATATTATTTTACTATTTATTAAAAATCTAGTAAAAAAATACTCATGTTCTTTTCTCGTAACCAGATGTTCTTTCAATTATATACTAGTGTTTTTAAGGTGCACCATGCTCTATGTGCACCATGGTACACCTTCTAAATTGTGCATCACATGGGCAATTCTGTAAATACATTGAATTTCAATGGTACATGTTTTACTCGGAATGGTACTCTGTTTTTATCGTAATGGTACATGTTTTTTTTATCGTAATGGTACTCCGTTTAACGAAATGATACTTTCTTTTTGATGAATGGTACATGTTATTCACCAAAATGCCCCTGTGATATTTTTTGAAACACATCACAACATACCGAAATTTCGCTCCCCCATCTTAACTTAAAAAAGAAAAATAAAAATAAAATGATGATCAGACCAACTTTATTTTAGCATTCACCAACTAGACAACTACTCCGTATATGTTTTTGTTTAATTAATACAGAGTAATTTATCTGACAGATTATCAAACCTTGCTAACTAGGAGTAATTTCATAAGAATTTTTTATATTCTAAATGTACGTTGACAAATAATCTTCCTTAAAGTCCGTGCACGTACATTCATACCCCATATCGGGATCGACATCAAGATGACATTAGAGATAGAAAGGATAAATTGCTTAGCTTTTTATCAAGAATCATATACTCGAATAATTTAGTACTACGTAGCTCCATATCAGAATTGGGAAGTTGGGAACATGCCTTTCTGGTGCACCTAACAGATAAACCTAATATACCCAAAGAACATTCCTCATTTCCTGTTTATTACCTCGGCCTATGCTTGATAAGTTTTTTTATTTCTTCCAAAAAAAAAAAAAAAAAAAAATTTTATTCCTACATTTACTTACGGCATATATAACGTACTAATCCACATTATCAAAGCATGAGAGCAAATATTAAAGAGTTAGAGATACAAGCTCAACAATTGTGGAAGAATGAAATTTGTAGCTTTGCAAAACCTTGTAGTTTTGTGGAGCTACTCTGTAGTAGCTTGGTATTTATTGTTGGAAAAAGTAACAACTCACTATCCCCAAAATTGTAATACACACGTGGTGTAGATGGGAAAGTAGGCTTCACTTATTTTTGTTGTTGTTGTTGGGATGATATTTGGGCATCACTATACATTATTATGGACGTATAAAAGCTAAAAGTATGAGTGATTTTATGAGAAAGTCTAAGATTATACTCCGTAATAAGCAGTTTCCATAAAGACAATACTATGACTAAAATGGTAACTTCAGCTCGTTTAATGAGTTTGACCCACCAAAAAAACATATTTACCTTTGACTTGTGAGTACCAACCTGCGTAGTATGTTGTTTGGTACAAAATGAAAATGCAACCACTTTGACCTGTGAATACCGAACTATGTTGTTCACTTGTTTGGTACCAAATGACAAAATGCAACCACCCAAATTATACCAAACAATATTGTTTAGTACCAAATTAAAATGCAACAATTGTAGAAAACATTACGGAGTATTTATTGCTAATAGAGTCCAAGAGGACACTACTTATTATATTCTTAGAAAACCTCTGATAAGGGTCAAGAGTTCACAGTCTTAGAAAACCTCTGATAAGGGTCAAGAATTTACCATTTTACAGTTTTATCATTTTAAAACTAAGATATCTCTTCTCATTTCTTAAGAGTTTTAAGTGATTCAAAACCCATTATTCTCATTTATGTGTAAGGATTACATGGAGATCTTGCTTTTAAAATTTTGTAAAAGGTAAAACGAATTAAACAAGAATGGAAATACCATGATAGTTGGTGGTAAACTGGTGATGAGTCGGGTGATGGACCAAAAATGTCACTTGTTTCACCCATCACCTATTTTTCATCCATTTAATTCAGATTTCCATCCTTTTAATTATAGCGGGTGATCGAGGTATTGGATCATTTACTGGATATTTCTATCCCTACATAATACATACTACGTACCTCCGTTTCTGAAAGTTCTTTACGCTTCGGAAAATGTGTCCAAAGTATAAAAACTTTGACCGTAAATTCTCACTATTATATACATCAAAATATTACATGTAAGATTTTGTCAGATTGGTCTCGGTATGTATTTTCAGAATATCAAATTTTTATAATTTTTTCACATACGGAATTGGATATATTATTAGTTAAATATTACATTGGAGTTCGTGCAAATAGTAACTGTAAAGATTTTTTTGAAACGGAGGAAGTAGTACACATTACCAACACAAGTTGGTGGAAAATTCATCTATCAGTTACAGTATGTTTCAAAGTGGCTCAAGCGTTAGACCTGCATAAAGTTATCCTTTTTAGCTACTCCACTAAAAAAAAATACATACTTTCCTCTGATTTTTGATACTCGCAACGTTTGTGTATTTTGCACTATTCACATATTCTATTTTGACAATTGTTGGTGATTTATACGTAAGATAAAACATAATCACGTAGGATCTTGTTAGATTCGTCTCAATTTGTATTTTCAAAATATTAACTTTTTATAATTTTTGCTTAAAGAGAATTAAAGATATTAATGATCAAAGTTTTGCATAGGTATGCATGAAAGTTACCAACGTTGCAAGTATTAAAAATCGGAGAAAGTATATAATACATATATTAGCTTAACTTTTTTTTAACATAAAAACGGAGACAATTTATTGTTTTAGGACCTTAGTCCATAATCAAGTTTGTGACAAAAAGGGCTAAACCAAAAACTTACAGCCCAACTATTAACTATACAACTTTTGGATCATCTAAAGCACGCAAAATAATATGTCTTGTCTCCAAGCAGCTTCAGTCGTAACTTGAAAGAACGCAAAATATATTGTGATTATCCAAGCTGGAGGACTGCAAACGTATATGTTCATTTGAAAAAAAAATTAGAAATATACATATACGATACACATATACGATACACATTTGAAAAATTATGAAGAAAAAGAACATATAAGTGAGAATGACAGAATAGAAAAGGAAATATAAGAGATTAGAGTGGAAAATGTAGCATTTCTTATTTTGAAAAGTGAATATAGTTTTCTGTGGAGAAAGTTATTTTCCATCTTGGGAAAATTATTTTACACCCTTAACAAAACAAACAAAGGAAAATAGAAAAATCATTTTCCAAAAAAAATGTTTTCGTCAAAACAAATAGAGCATAAGAGGAAGCGATCAAGCCATCGTTTTCTCTATTTTTTTTCTTTAAATTGAAGGACAATGTAACTCATGTGATAATGTAATAAACTTTAAATTACTTTTGTTTAATTTTTTTTGAGGGAAAATTACTTTTGTTTAGGATAAAACTCGAAATTAATACTCGTACGTAATTGAAAGTTTGCCTCTATCCTTACATTTTTCATCCACTAAGATTAGTCATTTTCTAAAAACCCAATCTAAAATTCTCTCCACAAAAATGAAAGTCCTATAATAATAATAGGTGATTGATAAGTTGAGAGAACCTAATCGCAAAGGCATGGAGTAGTAATATTCTCCATCACACACCCCAACCCAATAAGCCAAATTGAGTTTTCGAACACCAATTTTAAAAAAATTGAATAAAATAATAATTTAGCCCCCCAAGCAAGAGGGAAGAAAAAGGTCACATAAATAATGGGAGCAAATTAAAAAGCCACTATGCTCAATACATTTATACATGCCGACTTGCTTGGACCCACCAGCTCCCTTGTACTTATAAAATTTTGCCCGTATCTTATTTTCGAGTATCCTTAATTCTAATGAGATCTAGATTAATTGGCAAATAGAAAGAGTCCGTATACAGGCTAAATAAATAAAATAATGTTAATATGGCTTATTCAGGCTAAATACAATATTTAAGGGGTTTACTTGCTCGCTTTAATAGTGTTACAACTGTTTAAATAAACAAAAATTATCAAATACACATGAAAATACTATTTGGTACACATAGATTTATTTTTGGACTATACAAAACATACTTTCTCAATAAGAAGTGTCAAATTTCATAATCTACACTAATACACAACCAATGACATACTTGTGCATAAGTAAGAGTACAACTCAAATTGATTTGTTTAAAACTTTGAGTTTATTGAGCTAATTGTATAGATGTCAACTAAAATAATTGGTTAAAGGTCATAGTGTATGATAAGGCCTAAGATCGAATTTGTTCAATTTATTTATCTTTTACGGAGTACTCCGTAGCATTTTGTACAATAAAATATGACAATTCTTATCGCATATGAGTATATTGAGAGATAGGTACAAATATACTTCTTTGCCCATAAAATATTCCATAATTTAGTCATTTTTTTTGTAAGATCGCCTTATCGAAAAGACCTCTTCGATAGTTTAAATAATTGGTTTCATTGCTTAACTAATTGGTTCCATTGTTTAGCTAATTGGTTTCATTGCTTAACTAATTGGTTTCATTGCTTACCTAATTGGTCCCATTGCTTAAAGATTTGGTTTCAATTCTTAACAATTTGGTTCTAGTGCTTAACTAATTAGTTCCATTGCTTAACTTAATGACACCTAAATAACGTTTATATAAAACCGTCTTATATAAAAGTTTTTAATATATTTTTGATGTCTCCTATAATCCTATAGCGTTAAAGTCTAGGTACACCCGAATGTATAATAAAACCCGACAAAAATATCATCGGAGGCGTGGCGTGATTTTTTATTTCACTTTTTCATTATTTATTTATTTAAGAAAGAGCGTTCGAGAAAGCGAATATTTGTAAAAAATTCCTTCTTTCTCTTACCCTACATTGTGCCACCTGTACCTTAGTCCCTGACTCCATAACTGTCAATCTCCTCCTCCTCCTCCTTTCTCTCTCCTTCCTACGCCACACTATTTCTTCCATCTTCTTCTCTTCCGAATTTTTTAAAAAAAGTTCAACAAATTTCACAGATTTCGATCGGGAAAAAATGGCGGGAAACGACTGGATTAACAGTTATCTAGAAGCCATTTTAGACGTCGGAGGTCAAGGTATCGACGCTTCTACTGGAAAAACGTCGACTGCGCCGCCGTCGTTGCTTCTCCGTGAACGAGGTCATTTTAGTCCTTCTCGTTATTTTGTTGAAGAAGTTATCTCTGGTTTTGATGAGACCGATCTTCATCGCTCTTGGGTTCGCGTATGTTTCTCCCTCTTTCTTCAATTTCTGGAAATTTCGTCGTTTCCTTGAATTTTGATTGTTGGCCGGTATTGTTTGATTGATATTATGTTAAATTACCTTTGAAAATATTTTTGAATATAAAATTGTACAATTGTGGAGTTATGTGGTTGGTCAGTAACTTTAAACTTTTATTTGATTATTGCGTGTTATTATATGATTTGTTGGGAATTTTTGATTGACTTTTTATAATTGGAAATGGGAGTTCATTGAATTCAGTGGAAAAAGTTGTTTTTATGATCTTATTTTCTATCTGGGATATTAATTAGGGTGAATCGAGACGAATCGAATAAAATAGAGGTGTCAAGTCTGTCAACGGGTCGAGCCCAGCATAACTGTTCATTCATTATTCATTTATTTGTATTTAATTGAACTTAAGCTGAGCTCATTTTAGCCAAACTATAATTTGGTTTGTTTGAGCTCAGTTTGTTTAAATCTGTGCTCACGAGCTTTAATTTAATTACTCCGTAGAACTTTAAAAGGTTCTAGTTTGAAATTTTGAAGTTAATTTCTTTTGAATTATAATAGATTGCGAGATAAATATGTTTGAACCATCAAAGTGAAGTTTTTGCTAAACTTATCAAGTGCTCCGTACTACGTATGTAATTTTTAGAATTTTGGGAAAAGAGAGGAGTTTTTAGCAATTTGTAATATACGGAGTAATTCTTGTCTCATTTCTAAATGACAGTCACATACTCCGTACATAATAATATATTTTTTTAATGCAAAACGACCAGGAACTTTTAATTGGTCGAAATTCAAATAATATTGGGTTGGAGAGGGGGGGGGGGGGGGGGGGGTGAGTGACTTTTTGCAGGGTTGTCAATTTGGTTGAAGGAGTATATCAATTTGATTAGAAAAGTTTATAGTGTAATGAATATGCATAGAAACTAAAATTTTCACAAGGTTTTAACTAAAATTGTGTAGACTCTACTTGAGACTTGCTTTGAAATGAGGCCAAACTTGTGGATCGCCATTTTGGGATGAGCTGAATGAGAATATATTTAAATCTAAATGGAGTTGGAGAACGGGAAATTACAGAAGGCAGAGTTCTTTTTAATTTTAGATGAGCAAGCTGTAAAACAAGAATGGAAATACCATGATAGTTGGTGGAATTACACGAAATGGAACAAATAGCGACCCATTTCTATACTATTCATAATTGTTAAAATTGGCCTATTAAATTGGGATTACTTAATGTGCAGGGTTGTAGTTGGATGACGTTTGGGAAAAAAAAAGTTGTTGTTTTCCGGCATTCTGTTACATTGTGTTTACATTTTTGATTTTTTATTAAATTGGGATTACATTCTGTTACACTGTGTTTACATTATAGTTGGGTGCTTTTGCTCTGAATATGAGATTTTCGTTTTTCCTTGTTTCTTCCTAACATTGGTTTACATTGTGTTTTTCTTCTTTAAATAATTGCGTTGCTGTATTCTGCCCTGATTGTTTGCTTCTTGAAAGCGTGTTAATGTTACTTGCATGGGTTAGAATTGTGTTTGTGGTTACTAATTTGGCACTCCGAAAATTTTATGTTCTTCTTCATTAATCTGAGTGTTTCTTTATTTGTATAGGCTGCATCAACTCGCAGCCCTCAAGAGAGGAATACACGGTTGGAAAATCTGTGCTGGAGAATATGGAATTTAGCACGCAAAAAGAAACAGGTATTACTAGCTTACTTTGTTCTAAGAAACTTGCAGATAATTATTTCTCATGAATAATTCTGGTTGGTGGATATTATAAACATTTTGTTTTGGTGCATGTGCCATTTCAGTGCTAGCAATTTCAGTTACAGATGGCTTTTGCTCCTGCCATATTTTTTTGCTTCTCATATGCTATTTTGCTGTAGATTGAGGGAGAGGAAGCTCAGCGTCTGGCTAAACGCCATGTGGAACGCGAAAGAGGTCGCAGAGAGGCTACTGCTGACATGTCAGAAGACTTGTCCGAAGGAGAAAGGGGAGACACCGTTGCTGATATGTTATTTGCTAGTGAAAGCACTAAAGGAAGAATGCGTAGAATAAGTTCAGTGGAAATGATGGACAATTGGGCCAATACCTTCAAAGAAAAGAAACTCTACGTTGTGTTGATAAGGCAAGAATTAGAGAAATATGGTTGTTTAGCTGTGTTTTTTCTTAGATTTCCCTTGAACAAGAGCCTTCTAGGGCTGCATTAGACTGAAATATTTGTGATTCTTATTAGTATATTGTTTTTAACGATCAGTATTGATGCAGCCTTCATGGCTTGATACGTGGTGAGAACATGGAACTTGGTCGCGATTCTGATACAGGTGGTCAGGTAGCTTTTTTATGTTTTATTTTGAGTATTTCTTCATTTTGACTTGTTGCCTAGATCTAATGTTAATTTGCAACAAGTATATGTGGTTTAATACTTTAACATGATATCATTATGATTGTTACTCAGGTAAAGTATGTAGTAGAACTTGCCAGGGCGCTTGGATCAATGCCTGGAGTTTACCGCGTTGATCTACTGACAAGACAGGTTTCAGCTCCAGGTGTAGATTGGAGTTATGGTGAACCTACTGAGATGTTGTCTTCAAGAAATTCTGAAAATTCAACTGAGCAGCTTGGAGAGAGCAGCGGTGCTTACATTATCCGCATACCATTTGGGCCGAAGGACAAATATGTAGCAAAAGAGTTACTTTGGCCATACATTCCAGAGTTTGTTGATGGTGCACTTAGTCACATAAAACAAATGTCCAAAGTTCTTGGTGAGCAAATTGGTGGTGGGTTGCCTGTATGGCCAGCTTCTGTCCATGGGCATTACGCTGATGCTGGGGATTCTGCAGCTCTTTTATCCGGTGCTTTAAATGTGCCGATGGTTTTTACTGGTCATTCTCTTGGACGAGATAAGCTTGACCAGCTGCTGAAACAGGGGAGACTCTCTAGGGAAGAAGTTGATGCAACATACAAAATAATGCGGCGCATAGAGGCTGAGGAGTTATGTCTTGATGCCTCTGAAATAGTTATCACAAGCACTAGACAGGAAATAGAAGAGCAATGGCAGCTCTATCATGGATTTGATCTAGTGCTAGAACGCAAACTAAGAGCTAGGATGAGACGTGGTGTGAGCTGTCACGGTAGATTTATGCCCCGCATGGCTGTGAGTGTTCGCACATTACCTTTTGCCTTTTATGAATTTGTTTTGGGGGTGATCTATAAGACTATAACGTCATAAACCTGCATATATTTATCTGTTGTTTTTTCTTATGTTTTTACTTGTTTGTCATATTGTAATAGAAGTTTTTGTTTATTTAGAAAATTCCTCCTGGCATGGAATTTAACCATATCGCTCCAGAAGATGCTGATATGGACACAGATATTGATGGACATAAAGAAAGCAATGCGAATCCAGATCCAGTTATTTGGTCTGAGGTTAGTGGAAATCCTCTGTTTGATCCTTATTTCCCTAAGAGTTATATGTCTTTGCTTTTGCGTCTTTCTTAGTTGGTTAAGGTTTAATTTAAACTGCGTATGCTGTGCAAATTGGGTGGTTTTGACATATGATGGATAATGTTCATCCTTCTTATCTTGGCAGATTATGCGTTTTTTTTCAAATGGGCGCAAGCCAATGATACTTGCCCTTGCTAGGCCAGATCCAAAAAAGAACCTTACAACATTAGTCAAGGCTTTTGGTGAATGCCGGCCATTGAGAGAACTCGCAAATCTGGTATGTCTATCTGATCTTATAAGCTCTATTGTTCCTTAGTTTCACATGAGGCTTAAGTAGGGTAATAGATAATTATGATCTCAGAAAGATTGTTGTGTAATTATTTCTTTTACTTCTTACTATTCCAGACTTTGATTATTGGAAATCGTGATGATATTGATGAAATGTCTACCACAAGTTCATCTGTCCTGATCTCGATCCTTAAATTGATTGACAAGTATGATCTGTATGGTCAAGTGGCGTATCCTAAGCACCACAAGCAGTCTGATGTTCCTGATATTTATCGCCTGGCAGCTAAAACAAAGGTACATGAGTTTTCAGGTGAAGAAAGCATGTAAACATGTTTCAAGCTATAGTGGCAGACATAAGAACTGCTTGTCCCTGTCAAAAAAAGTAAAAAACCCCACTAATGTCTGTTCAATTCAACCTCTCAAGTAGCTGCCATTATTTATTTCCAATGGGCATGGGGTTGGTTTTGAACTTATGATTGACCTTCTAATCATGCTTCATGCGTTATCAATGCAATGAAGATCAAGAATATAAAGGATACACAAATTTTAACATTTGATATCTCTGTGATTAGTTCTCCTTCCTTCCTAGACAGTAACTTAAATATGGTAGTGCAAAAGGATTCTCTACTTTTTATAAATGAACAGTCCATAACATTCATGCTTAAGGTTCTCCCCTAAGTATTTACTTTTTCTGGAAACATTTGCTACATTCTTTCAACCTTTCGTATATATATATATATATATATATATATATATATATATATATATATATATATATATAATGAGCATTAGCCATTACCATACTCTACGCATCACTCAAGATATGCATATCGGAAAGTCTAATCATAAACTAACACGTAGTACTATTTATCTAACAAGGCTGCTTATATGACATACTTGAGTAAAGAAATACATTCTTGATGTCCTAACGATCTTATCTCCTTTTTTGGTGTTCTGTAGGGTGTATTCATCAATCCTGCGTTTATTGAACCATTTGGGCTGACTTTAATTGAGGTGCTGTTCTAATCATTTAGCTGAAGTTTTAACTGTCACATCCCATACTTCTACTCTATTAGCAGTTGAGGACATTGTTTTTATTTCTTTTATTTTTGATTTTTAGGCTGCTGCTTATGGTTTGCCTATTGTTGCTACAAAGAATGGAGGCCCTGTTGACATAATTGGGGTCAGTTCATTCACAATGCTTATCACCGTTATATGACTACTGAATGTTCATAGCTTTTTCACTAATGATATTGGGTTGGTTACAGGTTCTGGACAATGGGCTTCTCATTGATCCTCATGATCAGAAATCTATTGCTGATGCTCTCTTGAAGCTTGTTGCTGATAAACACCTATGGACGAAGTGTAGACAGAATGGGTTGAAGAACATTCACCTCTTTTCGTGGCCAGAGCATTGCAAAAATTACTTGTCACGCATAGCCAGTTGCAAACCTAGGCAACCAAATTGGCAAAGGATCGATGAAGGATCTGAAAATTCAGATACAGATTCAGCTGGTGATTCTTTGAGGGACATTCAAGATATATCTTTGAACTTAAAGCTTTCACTGGATGCAGAGAGGACTGAAGGAGGCAACAGTTTTGATGATTCATTAGATTCCGAAGAAGCTAATGCAAAGAGAAAAATAGAGAATGCAGTTGCGAAATTGTCAAAGTCTATGGATAAAGCACAGGTTGATGTTGGTAATCTAAAGTTCCCAGCTATTAGGAGGAGAAAGTGTATTTTTGTCATCGCTCTGGATTGTGATGTGACTTCAGATCTCCTTCAAGTCATTAAGACAGTTATTTCTATTGTCGGAGAGCAAAGACCAACAGGGTCAATTGGATTTATACTCTCAACATCAATGACCTTATCTGAAGTTGATTCTCTTTTGGATTCAGGAGGCTTGAGACCTGCAGATTTTGATGCTTTCATTTGTAACAGTGGCAGTGAACTTTACTATCCATCTACGGACTATTCAGAGTCTCCGTTTGTGCTAGATCAAGACTATTATTCGCATATTGACTACCGTTGGGGAGGAGAAGGTTTGTGGAAGACTTTGGTGAAATGGGCTGCTTCCGTGAACGAGAAAAAGGGAGAGAATGCTCCAAATATTGTTATTGCAGATGAAACTAGCTCTACAACTCACTGCTATGCATTTAAAGTGAATGATTTCACTTTGGTAATTTCTCTGGCTCATACATATTTGTCTATGTTTACTTTCAGTTGATACTACAATTGTTTCTTTGCATGCATGTGTTTAGGGGCACTCTTCAGTTTAGGGGCATTGCTTCAGTTTTCTTTTATTATCTGGTTACTTCAGTTTAGTTTCCCATTCTTTATTTCACTGTTCAATACTGGCCCTTTCACTATCTCAAGTTGTATCAAAGAAATATATTGACCCGTCTCAATTTGCAGGCACCCCCAGCTAAGGAGCTTAGGAAGATGATGAGAATCCAGGCTCTACGTTGTCATGCGATATATTGCCAAAATGGTACCAGGTTGAATGTCATTCCTGTTTTGGCTTCAAGATCCCAAGCACTCAGGTATGCAGAGAAACTTGACTGATTTTGTTCATTGTTGGAATTTAGCTTGGCATTTTCCTAGTACTGAATCGTAAAATTTCATTGGCATTACTTTTGTCCATGCATTTTTGACAAATCTGCCTTACTTGCAACTTGTAATTGCTCAGAAATTCACCAAAACATGTTGTATGATGTTGGAACAGATACCTATTTATGCGTTGGGGAGTAGAGTTGTCAAATTTCGTGGTTTTTGTTGGCGAATCTGGAGATACAGATTATGAAGGATTGTTGGGTGGGGTTCACAAGACGGTGATATTAAAGGGCATCGGAAGTAATACTTCTAATTTTCATGCAACCAGAGCATATCCTATGGAGCATGTTATGCCAGTTGACAGCCCCAACATGTTCCAGACTGGAGGATGTAACATTGACGACATAAGTGACGCCCTAAGCAAGATTGGCTGTTTAAAAGCACAGAAGAGTCTTTAAGACATTATAGCGTTGCTGATTTCGAGCCACCACAGTTTTTTTTTTTAAATATAAATCTTCATCAATTGTCATTACTCTTTATATACCTTGCTGGTCATATTTCTGCAGGAAAGTTTCGCTGGGAATAGGTCAGTTGAATGTTCTCTTCAACTTAATTGTATATCTTGTTGCATTATTTTTTTAGTTTAGATAGGGCTGGAAGCCGAAACATAAAGGCAGTAAAAAGAGACTGGAAAAGTTTCTGTAATCTGTACAATCTGAAAAACAATTTTTTTACATGTTTTCATACATCTTGATCTTATGTACATTACATTCTATGTTGAATTGTTCATGAAACTAGAATTAGTCAGGACATATCTGCAGAAGATGTAGGATGCAAAAAATTTGATGTTTGATCTCCCCCCTCCCACTTTTTTCCTTAGGTGTTGGACAGATCGACTTTTGTGCTACTAATTAGTTTGCATACCAATTAACACTTCGAAGCTAATAACTGAGCTTAATTAAGAAAATCATAACAATTAGTTTTTGTTATTGTTGTTGTTGCTGTTGTTGATGATAATAGGAGTGGATCCAGAAATAGTTATTTTGTCATTTCATAATATAATACGTAAAAACTAAAAAAGTTACAATTTTATGTTCATTTTCGTACAACTAATATTAATTTTATTTTCTGCAACACTGGTGTCCTGGTGGTACCAAACCTCAAACTTGGAAGAAATTAAGTTACTTAAACACTAAAAAAGAGCTAGATTCGCAAAGACCATATTCATCCATGCAATTTGTTACAATAACTTCATCTAACAAATTTTATTCAAGAAAACTCATGTACGTTTTTTTCTTATTTTAATGTAAAAGATTAATAAAATTTTAGGCTTGAAGGTTATCGACAACCTTAATCACCAATTAACAAAAACCAACACAATACATAGCATAGAAGTACGCATAGAATTATGTATTAAACATTATTGAGCTGCTCAAAGGCAGGAAATTGGAAATAATACTTAAGATTTTGATGACATCCAACAAAATTCGACTAATAAGTTTAAGGACATTGGAAGCCGGGTACCTGTTTGCCACACTTGCTGAGCAACAAATTAACTGAGACTGGGACATTAAGGTTGATCCCCAAAATATTAGCTTTAATGGCAGTGCAAAGGCAAACACCAGCGTCAATGTTTACCAACCCATCAATGACAGAGCAACATGGGCTCGTTGGTGGGGTGCGAATCACAATTCCAAGCAAGTTGTCTAATAAACTGACACACACCTTCAAATTTAGCGGATCTATTGGGCACTTTCCAGGTGGTGATGGTACAGGCGTTGGCGGCTTTACAGGTGGTGACGCTGTTGGCGGTGATGGCACTGGTGTTGGCGCTGGTGTTGGCGGCTTGACAGGTGGTGATGCCATTGGTGGAGATGGCACTGGTGTTGGTGGCATGACAGGTGGTGACGCCATTGGTGGTGATAGAATAGGCGTTGGTGGCTTGACAGGTGGAGATACCATTGGTGGATTGACAGGTGGTGATGACATTGGTGGTGATGTTGCTGGTGTTGGCGGCTTGACAGGTGGAGAAGCCATTGGTGGGTTGACAGGTGGTGACATCATTGGTGGTGATGGTACTGGCGTTGGCGGATCTACAGGTGGTGACGCCATTGGCGGTGATGGCATCGGCGTTGGCGGATTTACAGGTGGTGATGATGTTGGCGGTGATGACACTGGTGTTGGAGGCTTGACAGGTGGTGATGCCATTGGTGGAGATGACACTGGTGTTGGTGGCGTGACAGGTGGTGACGCCATTGGTGGTGATGGAACAGAAGTTGGTGGATTGACAGGTGGAGATACCATTGGTGGATTGACAGGTGGTGATGCCATTGGTGGTGATGAAGCTGGTGTTGGCGGCTTGACAGGTGGAGAAGCCATTGGTGGGTTGACAGGTGGTGACATCATTGGTGGTGATGGTACTAGCGTTGGTGGCTCTACAGGTGGTGACTCCATTGGCGGTGATGGCATCGGCGTTGGCGGATTTACAGGTGGTGATGATGTTGGCGGTGATGACACTGGTGTTGGAGGCTTGACAGGTGGTGATGCCATTGGTGGAGATGACACTGGTGTTGGTGGCGTGACAGGTGGTGACGCCATTGGTGGTGATGGAACAGAAGTTGGTGGATTGACAGGTGGAGATACCATTGGTGGATTGACAGGTGGTGATGCCATTGGTGGTGATGAAGCTGGTGTTGGCGGCTTGACAGGTGGAGAAGCCATTGGTGGTTTGATAGGTGGTGACACTGTTGTTGGCGGCTTGACGGGTGGTGTGAAGGAAATAATGCCCTTGGTCCAAGTATGCATTCTATGTTAAAGTCTAATAAATGCGGTTCAGTATTAATTAACAAGTTAATAATTCAGTGAGATCAAGTGAGCTGAATGCCTAGCTAGAGGCCGCTTCAGTTCAAGTGGAATTAATGATATTAATCCACAGCTTACTCTTGACTGAACCCGTAGGGTCACACAAATAGTACGTAAACGGATCAAGTATTTAATGGCATTAAATACTCCATCTATGAATATTCGGAACCGACGGATCTTGGTTTCAGTGGGAGCTAAGATCGTCACAGGCAAGAAATGAATACTCCGGAAACGATGATATTGCCGGAAACGGAAATATGGATCGTATCGGAAATATGAATATTATCCAAGTCGTAGATGTTGCCGGAAACGGAAACATGGTACGTATCGGAAAATATTATTGGAAATGGAAATATTACCAGAATCGGAAATATTGCCGGAAACGGAAATATTGTCAGAATCGGAAATATTACCGGAATCGGAAAATAATTCCGGAAACGGAAATATTAAATATTTGTTCGAAACGGAAATTAATTCCGGAATCGGAAATATTAAATATTGTTCGTATCGGAAATAGATTCCGGAAATGGAAATTTAAACGGAAGCGTATCGTACGAATTAGCATCGGACGAGGCTTGCCGGACGAAGGCCCAGCACGAAGCTGGGGCCATCGCCCAGCAAGCATGCGCACCACAAGCCCAGCCAAGGCAGCGCCCAGGCCTACCGCAAGGCAGGCCCAGCGCGCGCCAAGGGCCACGGATGCGTGGGCCGTGCTGCGCGGGGCTGCTGCTCGCACGCGCATGGGCAGCCCTTGTGGCTGCCGTGTGTGTGTGAGTTTGTGCTCATGCGTGATTCCTGAATCTACAAGAGTCAGTGTATGATTAAATTTCTATTCCTAATTGGATAAATTAATTAAATAGAATTCATGTAGGATTCTAATTTCAATTAATTCGTATCCTACTAGGATTACGATTCCTTTTCCATAACTCTATAAATAAAGGCCTAGGGGTCATAATTTATACACAAGTTTCAAAGTATTCAAAAAGTGAGTTTTTGAGAGAAAATTAAAACACACATCTTGCTCATAAAGTGCCGAAATTTTCTAGTACCTTAAGGGCGATTCTAGTTGGTCAATCTTAAGGCGGATCCGGACGTGCTGTGGACTATCTACGGAGGGACGACACTTGGAGTCCTAAAAGACTTGTTCTTGTTCGGTTCGGGCGCAGCTAGGGAGGGCACGCAACAAAGAGTATGCATCTAAATTATGCTATATGATTATGTGTAAATAATATGTTGTCCTGGGTTAATGGTTGTTTCCGCATGATCTATGTAATGTCATATGTATCATAACCTAACAGTGGTATCACGAGCCCCTTATTATTTTCATAATCTAAATTGCATGAACATGGTTAAATATTACAAATTTGCAAGAATTAAAAGGGGTGATTAATTTTCGTAATTGTTAATTAATTGCAAATTGCGTTTATTTAATTATACGTACGCAGTTTTTCGGCAGTTTCTTCATTACTCATCCGAATTGAGTGATTTTTGTGTCAATTCCGCATGTAAAAGGCATTCTAAAATTTTGACAAAAATAGTATTTTTCTGCCGAACCCAGAATTCTCAAATTCGAAGCCTAACTATGACTTTTCGAAGGTTTTAGTTTTTCGAATGCAAAATTTCGTAAATTTAAGATGTTAAATTAAATATTTGCGATACTTGTTGATAAATCTTGAATTTTTGATTGACCTACTGCATATGTTTAACAAGTTTGAATGCCTAGTCTTGTTAATTATGCAATCTAATTTGTAATTATGATTAATTTGTTGAAAATTAGAATAATTTAGAATTAATTTGATTTTCATAATTAATTGTAATTTAATTAGAAACCTATGATTAAAAACCACCATAAAAATTGTAAATTTACGATAAATTTTAAATTTTTATGACCTAGACTTGAATCCATAACAATCGGAAATCAATTGGATAATAAATTTTCGATTTTTTCGCCCTAAAATTATGAAATTAATAATATTTATTAATTTGTCATTAATTTTAAATATAAATTTTAAATTTATATGCGATTCGTTCATATAACTTGCACGCACGAAGCAATGGACGCTTCGTGTTACCCTTAAGGGGTGTTGTATAATGCGGGCATGCGACGACGAGCAAGGGAGCTCGTCGCCCGTGCGGCACGAATGCAATGAGCAAGGGCGTAGTGCACGAGCACAAGGCAGCAGCCCTGCCTTGTGTCGTGTGCCACGAGCAATGAACGAATGGGCATGGGCGAGGGGCGAGCCAAGGCAGTCGCGTGTGGGCAGCAAGCGAGCTGCGCCACAACGCGCGCTGCCTCGCACAAGAGCGCGCAGCCTCGCGCGCAGCGAGCGCAAGCTCGCGTGCCACGAGCGCTGCGCCCAGCATCACTCGCGCGCGCCAGCGAGCGATGGCTCGCGCCAGCGAGCGATGGCTCGCGCGCACAGCGCGCGATGTCGCCCGCCCAGCGAGCGATGTCGCGCCCCAGCGAGCGATGTCTCGCGCGCACAGCGAGCGAGCCAGCGCGCCCAGCGAGCGATGTCGCGCGCCCAGCGAGCGATCTCGCGCGCGCGCACTGCGAGCGATAGCTCGCGTGCGATGGGGCGCTGTGCGGAGGCTTGCGATAGGACAGCAGCAGCTATGCGACGAGCGCATGGGCTGCGCGCACATGGCCAGCAATGGCTGTGTGCGTACGGCCCATGGGCGTGCAACGCGTAGGGTGTTTGCGTTACGATTAGATCGTTTTGAATGTTTAATTTGAAAATTTCAGTTCACGTAATTTTAATTAATTTTAAAATTAATAATTTGAATTAATTTTTGGATTTTAATTTTGAATATTATAATTATAATAAATGGAATTTATTCTAATTATTTTACTAAAATTAAAATCATAAATTAATTTAAATGCGACTGAAATTAAATTAAATTTTTGGATTCAATTATAAATTGATATGAGCTTTAAATTTTAATTAAATTTGTATGTTTCCGATTAGACTAGAAATACAATTTTATGTTTAAAATTAGTAAAGCATATGAATTTATTGGTTTAAGTGGGAGCGCCTTTTAGTCATAAACTCTTGATTAGGTCTACAAATCCTTAAGGTTAAAACAACTTGATTAGAATTAATAAGGACTGAATAATTGGTAGATTATTGGTGCCCTTGATTAATTGCTGCAAATGTTTACGTGATGCATAATGTGTTTTACTAACCAGCTATGTGGGCCATTCATGATAATGAATGGGTGAATGGTATATATTGTATATGTACTGTTTTGCAGGTTATGAAGTGACTAGTATGGCCCAAATAGGATAGAAAATATGGTCTGCGTACCATTAATTTGAATGTAATTGGTCTAAAGTACCAAAGTTATTTTTCAATTCAAATATGGTCTGCGAACCATCAAATAGTTGTAATTAGTTATAGCTTATCCTATTTGAAGAAAATGGTGCCTCCCACGGAGATTTTCAAGACGGACTTTGAAGTCAAAGCTTCAAGATGAAGTCGGGCCATACTAGATCACAAATATCTTATGCATGTTTTAAGTTATTTACTGTTTTAAATATGTCTTAAAATGCATGAGATCAAAAGCTTGATTATGTTGCATGATTAAGGATTTTAGTTCACTTAAAATCTAACCAACATAGTAAGAGCCTTAAGTTCCAAACTTAAAAATTGAGTTAAAAGGTGCCATGCCAAAATATACACTTGCTTGGATATCCTTTACATCAATCTAGTAATAGTTTTCGCTCAGCGAGGTGTTACTTATTGGTCCTAAAGGGGCAAGGTACACAAATAATTGTGAGTACATGTTAGTTTTGGTGAAACTCAACGATATAAGTAAGGAGTCCTTTTATGTCGTGGCAAATTCGATAGGTTTACCTAATAAGTTCTTAGACGTACCTATCAACCAAGAATAGTTTCTAGACTATTAGCAAAAGGCTTTTGCTTACCTAAGATGTTCTAAGATTAAGTCGACAAACTGTGCTTAGTTCTTCAATGATTTTAGGATCTTGGAATCATTTTATTCACACCTGCCGGAACACATAACTTGAATAAAATGCTTAATAAACATTGAATTATGCATGTATGCTAGAATTTAAGTTTATTAAGAGAAACTGTGAATGGTTATTTATTTGTTTATTCTTTTCAATTGTAGTTTTAATATGGCAAACAACAATCAAAACATCATCATGGGTTCTGAGCTTATGGTCAAGCTGAACCTGACAAATTTTCTTGAATGGGAAGCTAAGCTAGTTGAAATAGTCAAACTCAATGGACTTGAGTATGTACTGTCACATCCCATGCCAAGCTACTATGCCAGAGACATGACCCCTGAGAGATTTTACGCCTGGGATGCGGATCTCAAAAAGGTTATGAGTCTCATGCTGAACAATATCCCTGATGATTGGGCTAGAAGGTTTGTAGCCTATGAACCTTTTACGCTCATCAAGAATCTGAGGGATATCTGTCGTGGAAGTACGGAGGACAGGGACCTGAACGTCCATGAGTTGATTGAATCAATGTCTGGTCTAAAGGTTAGTTCTCCCAACAGGTGTTATAGGATGGAGGTCCAAGAAACACATGTTCAGCTCCTTCGCACTAAACAGAGGGTAGGCGTCCCACTGAGGTTCCATGTGGATCTTATGTGTTCATATTTTGATCGCCTAAGTCTACTAGGAACACCAATAAGCGAAAGGATGGCAGTCTCTGTCTTGCTCAATTCACTACACAGTGGGTTTGGTCGCTTCAAGCAACAATACCTAAGTGAACCAAGAGAAGAAACAGTTGCAGAATTTATTCACCTTGTCAGAAAGGCTGAAATAGTACTGGACTGTGAAGCCAAAGATTTACTCAAGGCTAGAAAGAGACCATTCAAGAAAGGTGGAAAGTCCAAGGGCAATGCTAAATCAAAGCAGGACAAGTCCACATCAAGCTGTCTTTATTGTGATGGAATAGGCCATTACAAAAGAGAATGTCCAAAGCTAAAGGAAGATCAGAAGAACGGAACAGTCGTTCCATCTTCAGGTATTTTCGTTATAGACTGTATACTTGCTAATTCAACTTCTTGGGTATTAGATACAGGTTGTGGCTCACACTTATGTTCCAATCCACAGGGACTAAGAAGAAGTAGAAAGTTAAGCAAGGGTGAAGTCGACCTACGAGTGGGAAATGGAGCACGGATTGCTGCATTAGCCGTAGGAACTTACTATTTGTCGTTGCCCTCCGGGCTAGTTTTGGAACTGGAAGAATGTTTCCATGTTCCAAGTCTTACTAAAAACATCATTTCAGTTTCTTGCTTAGATGCTAAGGGATTTTCCTTTATAATAAAAGACAATAGTTGTTCGTTTTATTTTAAAGAGATGTTTTATGGATCTGCTAGATTAGTCAATGGACTTTATTTATTAGATCACGACAAACAAGTATATAACATAAATACCAAAAAGGCCAAAAAGGATGATTCAGATCTCACCTATCTGTGGCATTGTCGATTAGGCCATATAAACTTGAAACGCTTAGAAAGACTTCAAAGAGAAGGAATTCTAGAACCATTTGACTTAGAGGATTATGGTAAATGCGAATCATGTTTATTTGGCAAAAATGACAAAGCAACCTTTCTCTAAAGTTGGAGAAAGAGCAAATGAACTATTGGGTTTAATCCATACAGATGTATGTGGACCAATGAGTACAAATGCTAGAGGTGGTTTCAGCTACTTTATCACTTTCACTGATGACTTCAGTAGGTATGGTTATGTCTACCTAATGAAGCATAAGTCTGAATCCTTTGACAAATTCAAGGAATTTCAGAGTGAAGTAGAGAATCAATTAGGCAAGAAGATCAAGGCACTGCGGTCTGATAGAGGCGGTGAATATCTGAGCTATGAATTTGATGACCATCTGAAAGAATGTGGAATTCTATCAGAATTGACTCCTCCTGGAACACCACAATGGAACGGTGTGTCAGAACGGAGGAACAGAACCTTGCTAGACATGGTCAGGTCAATGATGGGTCAGGCCGAACTTCCATTAGAATTTTGGGGACATGCACTAAATACAGCTGCACTCACTATAAATAGAGCTCCGTCTAAAGCTGTCGAAAAGACTCCATACGAATTATGGTTTGGAAAGCCTCCAAATGTGTCTTTTCTTAAGATTTGGGGATGTGAAGTATACGTCAAACGATTAATTTCAGACAAACTTCATCCAAAATCTGACAAATGTATCCTTGTGGGCTATCCAAAGGAAACAAAGGGGTATTACTTCTACAATACATCTGAGAACAAAGTGTTTGTTGCTCGAGATGGTGTCTTTTTGGAGAAAGATCACATTTCCAAAATGACAAGTGGGAGAAAAGTAGACCTCGAAGAAATTCGAGTCGAACAACAAACTCTAGAGAAAGCTCAAGATGACATTCAGGATGAAACTCAGAGATCTTTAGAAGAATCTGGTGAGAATCATGGTCAATCTAGAAATGTTACCCCGCGTAGATCGCAAAGATATAGATCTCAACCGGAAAGGTACTTAGGTATTTTGACGAACGAGAGCTATGACGTTCTATTACTTGAAAGTGATGAACCTGCGACTTACAAGCAAGCTATGACGAGCCCTAGCTCCAAGCAATGGCAAGAAGCCATGCAATCTGAATTAGACTCCATGTCTGAAAACCAAGTATGGGATTTGGTCGATTTGCCAGATGGCTACCAAGCCATTGGAAGCAAATGGGTTTTCAAACTGAAAAAGGACAAGGATGGGAAACTTGAAGTTTTCAAAGCTAGATTGGTTGCAAAAGGTTACAGGCAAGTCCACGGTGTGGATTACGATGAAACCTTTTCACCAGTTGCAATGCTAAAGTCTATTCGAATAATGTTAGCAATCGCTGCATATTACGATTACGAAATATGGCAGATGGATGTCAAAACTGCTTTCTTAAACGGCGTTTTAACAGAAACTGTGTTTATGACACAGCCTGAAGGTTTTGAGGATCCAAAGAATGCTAAAAAGGTATGCAAGCTAAAGAAGTCAATCTACGGATTGAAGCAGGCATCCAGGAGCTGGAATATACGTTTTGATGAAGCAGTCAGTGACTTTGGTTTCATCAAGAACGCGGACGAATCTTGTGTATACAAGAAGGTCAGTGGGAGCAAAATTGCTTTCCTAGTATTATATGTCGACGACATATTGCTTATCGGAAATGACATTCCTATGTTGAACTCTGTCAAGATTTGGCTTGGGAAATGTTTTTCGATGAAGGATCTAGGAGAAGCACAGTACATATTGGGCATCAAGATTTACAGGGATAGATCTAAAAAGATGATTGGACTTAGTCAAAGCACTTATATCAATAAGGTGCTTGATAGGTTCAAGATGGCGGACTCCAAGCGAGGCTACCTACCCATGTCTCATGGAATGACTCTAAGCAAGACTCAGTGCCCAAAAACACTTGATGAGCGTAGACGAATGAATGGGATTCCATATGCATCATTGATTGGTTCAATAATGTATGCTATGATATGTACACGCCCGGATGTTGCGTACGCACTCAGTGCTACGAGCAGATACCAGTCAGACCCAGGAGAGGCGCATTGGACTGCTGCCAAGAACATTCTGAAATACCTGAAAAGGCACAAAGATGACTTCCTGGTCTATGGTGGAGATGATGAATTAATTGTTAAAGGCTATACGGACGCAAGTTTCCAAACCGACAAAGATGATTTCAGATCACAGTCTGGGTTTGTCTTCTGCCTCAACGGAGGAGCAGTAAGCTGGAAAAGTGCTAAGCAAAGCACCATTGCGGATTCTACAACTAAAGCGGAGTACATTGCTGCACATGAAGCAGCAAAGGAAGCTATATGGCTAAGGAAGTTCATAGGAGAACTTGGTGTAGTCCCCTCCATTAAAGGACCAATAGCCCTGTATTGTGATAATAACGGAGCTATTGCACAGGCAAAAGAGCCTAGACACCACCAGAGAGTCAAGCATGTACTTCGTAGATTTCACCTTCTACGAGAGTTCGTTGAAAGAAAAGAAGTCGAGATAAGCAAAATTGGAACTGATGACAACATATCAGATCCATTAACTAAACCTCTGCCGCAAGCGAAGCACAACTCGCACACTGCAGCTATGGGAATCAAGCATATTGGAGAATGGCTTTGATGTCTCTGTTTAATGTTTTAAAGTTTTAGAGTTTAAATCTTTGTAAAACATTATTGGTTAATCATTCACAATAAATGAAAGAAATTCATTTTTTCCATTTAATTTGTGGTTTATTAAATGATGAGTCCCTTCAACTTGACGATATATTCAAGATAGACTGTCAGGACCAGTCCTGTGACTAAGAAATGTCTATCAAGTGAACTTGAATGTCAAAGGTTGAAAATGGTCCCTAATCGGAGTTTTCTATAAAATTGGACGCATAGAAAACGTTAGACGATTAGAATGCAAGATGACTAGTAGTTCTGTTTCTTGAACTATGTGGACATGGCAATGTCATAATCATTTGCATAGATACTTACTTTGGGAAGACTAGTATCGGACAAGACCTATGAAACTTTACTGTAAGAGATGAAAATCTGTCATGAGTAAATTTCATTAAATTATTAGACACTAAATCCTCAATACCTGAGTGATTTGAGATTACTTGTTTGAGAACTGGTTGCTTTGACGTTGACCAACCGTCGCACCGTAAAAGGAGGCTATAAAGGCAACGCTCAGGTAATCACCTATCAAACGAAGTCTAATCTCAAGATCGCAAGATTGGGATTGTCCTCCCATAAATCGGGATGAGATGCTTAAAAGTTGTACAAGGCCACTCGGAGAGCTAGAAACTGTGAAATGCATGGCCGTGCTCGGATGAATCATAGGCTATGATTATCTGTTTATTTGATCAGTTGAACTCTGAAACCGAGGAACACCTCTGGACATAATAAGGATGACAACTCTTACCTTATGTTCAAGAGCAAGCATCGAGCGACAAAGGAATTAGGAAATGCACACTTGTCCCTAAGGACAAGTGGGAGACTGAAGGAAATAATGCCCTTGGTCCAAGTATGCATTCTATGTTAAAGTCTAATAAATGCGGTTCAGTATTAATTAACAAGTTAATAATTCAGTGAGATCAAGTGAGCTGAATGCCTAGCTAGAGGCCGCTTCAGTTCAAGTGGAATTAATGATATTAATCCACAGCTTACTCTTGACTGAACCCGTAGGGTCACACAAATAGTACGTAAACGGATCAAGTATTTAATGGCATTAAATACTCCATCTATGAATATTCGGAACCGACGGATCTTGGTTTCAGTGGGAGCTAAGATCGTCACAGGCAAGAAATGAATACTCCGGAAACGATGATATTGCCGGAAACGGAAATATGGATCGTATCGGAAATATGAATATTATCCAAGTCGTAGATGTTGCCGGAAACGGAAACATGGTACGTATCGGAAAATATTATTGGAAATGGAAATATTACCAGAATCGGAAATATTGCCGGAAACGGAAATATTGTCAGAATCGGAAATATTACCGGAATCGGAAAATAATTCCGGAAACGGAAATATTAAATATTTGTTCGAAACGGAAATTAATTCCGGAATCGGAAATATTAAATATTGTTCGTATCGGAAATAGATTCCGGAAATGGAAATTTAAACGGAAGCGTATCGTACGAATTAGCATCGGACGAGGCTTGCCGGACGAAGGCCCAGCACGAAGCTGGGGCCATCGCCCAGCAAGCATGCGCACCACAAGCCCAGCCAAGGCAGCGCCCAGGCCTACCGCAAGGCAGGCCCAGCGCGCGCCAAGGGCCACGGATGCGTGGGCCGTGCTGCGCGGGGCTGCTGCTCGCACGCGCATGGGCAGCCCTTGTGGCTGCCGTGTGTGTGTGAGTTTGTGCTCATGCGTGATTCCTGAATCTACAAGAGTCAGTGTATGATTAAATTTCTATTCCTAATTGGATAAATTAATTAAATAGAATTCATGTAGGATTCTAATTTCAATTAATTCGTATCCTACTAGGATTACGATTCCTTTTCCATAACTCTATAAATAAAGGCCTAGGGGTCATAATTTATACACAAGTTTCAAAGTATTCAAAAAGTGAGTTTTTGAGAGAAAATTAAAACACACATCTTGCTCATAAAGTGCCGAAATTTTCTAGTACCTTAAGGGCGATTCTAGTTGGTCAATCTTAAGGCGGATCCGGACGTGCTGTGGACTATCTACGGAGGGACGACACTTGGAGTCCTAAAAGACTTGTTCTTGTTCGGTTCGGGCGCAGCTAGGGAGGGCACGCAACAAAGAGTATGCATCTAAATTATGCTATATGATTATGTGTAAATAATATGTTGTCCTGGGTTAATGGTTGTTTCCGCATGATCTATGTAATGTCATATGTATCATAACCTAACATGGTGACACCATTGGTGGGTTGACCGGAGGTGACGCCATTGGTGGGTTGACAGGTGGTGACACCATTGGTGGTGATGGCTCAGGAGTTGGCGGCTTGATAGGTGGTGAAGCCATTGGTGGTGATGACACTGGTGTTGGCGGCTTGACAGGTGGAGAGGTCATTGGTGGCTTCACAGGTGGTGAAGCCATTGGCGGTGATGACATAGGCGTTGGGGGGTTAACAGGTGGTGATGCCATTGTTGGTGATGACATAGGCGTTGGTGGGTTAATAGGTGGTGACACCATTGGTGGTGATGACACAGGCGTTGGTGGCTTGATAGGTGGAGATGCCATTGGTGGGTTGACAGGTGGTGACGTCATTGGTGGATTACCGGGTGGGGACGCGGTTGGTGGATTGCCGAGTGGTGACGCTATTGGCGTTGGTGGCTTGCCGGGTGGTGACGCCATTGGTGTTGGTGGCTTGCCGGGTGGTGACACCATTGGCGTTGGTGGCTTGCCGGGTGGTGATGCCATTGGCGTTGGTGGCTTGCCGGGTGGCGACGCTATTGGTGTTGGTGGCTTTCCAGATGGTGACGCAACGGGAGTTGGTGACTTTCCAGGTGGTGACGCAATTGGAGTCGGTGGCTTTCCAGGTGGTGATGCATTTAGAGTTGGTGATTTTCCTGATGGTGACTTTCCACCATGGTTACGTGATTCTGATTGGGAGGGGGTATTTTGAGCATTCACGATAGTGAAAAACAATAGGTTGAGGCAAAGGAGGAGGGTAACCGATGACAAAACTTTTGAAGACATCTTTACAACAAAATTAAACGGAAAGTTTTCGCTAAGCGAAAATGGGTTGTGGACTAGGAGGAAGCGATTGTGATGCCAAATGGATGAATGAGGGCTAGGCTTTTATAGGAAAATTTTGTGAAACTTTTAGAAACAAAAGTATACATGTATAACTTGCAAAACATAGATATTGCGCTCTAATTTTCATATTATATTTATGACCCATGAGGTAATATTGCATGACTAAAGCATCACATACATATAAGCTGGTTTATAGAGTTTCTTTCTTCCCTCCATGGATTACTATGCGTGTTGGATAACATTTTATTTTAATTAATTAGAATTAAGAAGTTTGACTTTGATAAGTAGAAATTGCAAAAATCACAAGAAATTTGTGTAAGAATCGTAACCCTATATTCCAAATGCATTCCTAAACAATCACGGCCATTTGGTTGATCTTCCATTCCATCCATGTCTAAATTAAAGCCATAGAGAAGATGAAGTTAATTAAGCACAATATTTTAACAATTAAGGGAAGTACTGGGTATGGAGTATATGATTATTCGGGTGATGATAAAGGTCGCAAGTTGCGACAACATTTAGTTGTCGCAATCTTACGTGTCGGAGTTTCATTGGTACATATAGGCGCCACGTAAGCTATACGTCAACAAATTCTTTTTACTATCAATTCAATATTTTTACTATGAAAATACGTAAATAAGGTAGTCAATATAAAAAAGGAAATAAATATTTATTATATTTAGAATAAATATATATTTCCTTTTACTATGTACATCACACATTTAAAAAATAAAACTTATAATTTAATAGTAATATTTTTTGTGTTATTAAAAAAATAAACCAATTTAATTAAAAAAAATACACTAATTCATAATCTAATAATATATTTTATGTAAATAAAAATACGAAATTATACATTACATTAAAATATTACTTTAATAATTCCACATTACTTTAAAATATTACCTTAAATTCATAATTTGACATTTTATTTTATTTTTCAAAATTACCTGCATCAAGAATCTTAAATCTCCGGCAAAGCTAGACTTGATCTTGATTCTTGCAGTTGACATTGCTATCATTATTTTAATTTTAATCTCAAATTTTCGGCAAATGCTTGATATTGCAATGGACAAAATTTTTTTTGGGTTGGATTGGGTTGCGGGGCAGAAGGTAAACGTGAAAGACCAAAACCATTAAAGACGAAGTACTATTCCTAATCTTTTATTTTCTAATGTGTTGTATTTTCTATTTTCTAAGTATAAATTAGTAAACATATTTTTTATTTTAATTTCCTATATCATATAAATAATGTAAAATTGTTATTTTTTCTAATTTTCTATACAAATTATAAAATTTTTCTGAAATAAAAAATTATATTATTCAATTTGTAAATTATAATATTAAGATTTTCCTACCTTTTTTTTAACATGTATAATTGGTTATATAAGTTAAATATTTTAATTTCGAATTAAATTCATGACACATAAGCGTGCCATGTCACCATTGTGACACGGCTTAAAGGTCGCATGTTGCGACCTTTATCATTTTCGAATTCATATATATCATGTCTCCCCTACACTTAACGAATAATGTAACAACGAACATGTATGAATAATAGTATTACCTCTGTTTCAAAAAGATATTCACACTTATTATTTGTACGGACTCCGGTGCAATGTTTGACCGTTAATATATCCAATTTCGTATGACAAAAAATTATAAAAAGTTGATATTTATAAAATAAACTTCGAGATGAATCTAACCAGATATCTCATGATAATTTTTGATAGATATAATAGTGAGAATTTATGGTCAAAGTTTTGATTTTCGGACACATTTTTTAAAGCATAAAGATCTTTTTGAAACGGAGGTAGTATGTGAACATGTGATTAGTATTGTATGAAGATGTAGGAACTATAGTATAATGAACATGTAGGAATAATAGTATTGTCTCCTCTTACCTATAGGCGGGTTGTCAATTCAGCCCAAACTTATTGCAGAAAAAAAAACCTGATCCGACTCTAAAGCTGCTTTAAGGTATCCGATTTTAAATAGCGGGTTTGGGCAAGAAAATTTGTGTCAAAGCTTTTTTTTTGGTCCAAAGAGCCTATAATGACAAAACCGAGCTTTAAACGGTTGAATTTCCCACAACAAATATTATCTCGTTCATGTTCGCCTGCAGTCCCGGAGCTACGATGGCGTACGACTATAGGGCCGTGTGTAATTTTAAAAATGAGGCCTTCAATTTATTGTTTAAATCAAGGATAATTTTACGATATCCACAATAAAATAGTAGCCACTATAATTTATTAAATCTTAGCCCTTAAATCAAAGTGAACTAATCTTGTCCATTAATTTTCTGACTTTTAATTCATCATAAACTATTTTTTGAATGAAACGGTTTTATAAGAAATAAAAAGTTGAATTAAAAATACCCCATTCTCATCCAAGAACCTGTAATTTGTTCTCTCTAAAATAACAAAAAAAAAAAAAAATCTACAAGAACTTTCAGTTTCCCTTCTTTTTCTGTAGATCTGTTCATGTACTACACGAGTTTTAATTTGCAGGTGTCAAATCTACGCTTAAGATTTACAGACCTCTCTGAATAATAGGAAATTTTGCAGAATTCTCCAAATAATAGGAAACAAATTGACTATTAACTGAAATACTCCATAAATAAAAAAAAATCAAACAGTGTCAATCTTGATTTTTTGATCTTTCAAGGTACAAGGAAATTTGTTCAAATTTCAATCTAATTACTCAGTAAATGATGTGAGATGATGATAATAAGGCTAAGTTTATGATTTTCTATGTTAGATGAAGAATGGAAATAGAATCATGTTCTTCATTAATGCATTTTTTCATGGTAGATCGGTGCAACGGTTAGAAAATAGGAGAAGGAGATAAAGAAAAAGATAACACTTCCAGGATTTCTCATGTCAATTCTTACCGACAACAAATCAACAATGGAGTTACTGTAAATCGAGGAAGAAGCACGAACATGGAATGATGATATATAGAAGGAGTTTTAGGTAAATTCCCATCAGTACATTTATACTATTGACTTTTGCCAACAATCTTATTTTAGATTATATTGCGAATGGTACACTTGAAGTATTGACTTCCATACTACGGAGTATTTTTCTGAAATAAGTTAAAATAATTAAGTTGAAACAAATAAACCCTTAGTTTCACACGTTAGGTCTTTAGATTAGCACATAAAAATGGTTCAAACTTAGTAAAAATAAAATAAACAGGGGTCTAAATTCTCCAACAAAAGTATTTTTTTAAAAGTTCATTGATAAAAAGTTATACATCATCTAAAGTGGGATTTGAATCTAACAACTACAGAAAAAAAAAAATATAGATAAAAGAACTTTCTTTCAGCAAAGCTACGATCGTACGTTGCATATCGAATATTATTTATATCATCTTTCGTGAGAGGAAGTTAATTAACCGCTATTTAAGTGCTAATCTTGACTATTAATATATAGTAATATTAATAGCCTACCACAAGCACTCCCAAGCCCAAAGCACACACTAGCCCAACTAGTAGGCCCACTTCTATTCAAACATAAGAGGTGGTCTACTAATATAAACAACTCTTTACATCTCATTCTATCAACGTGGGACAATTCCCAACAACAAAAACTCACCATTAAAGACTACTCTAACAGTTATTGTGTTTTACAACCTTTTCGATGATGGGTCTATGATTCTGTTGCAGTCGTGATGATTATAATTTTTGTTTGATTCATTTGTTTGTACTTAAAAAGCTAATTATTTTTTTCGATTTATCGTAAATGTCTACCAAAGAAACAACTTATATTACACTTAACTTACAAAAATTTAACTAGAATAAGCACAACATAAGGGCACTCACTACACTCAAAACTCAATATAATAAAACACGGTTGCTGTACTTACTTTGACGCACCCCCGTAAAAATCATAAAATACCCTTATAGTCTTTTGGTTTCTCCCCAAACTGAAACTCTCTGATTACAGCCCTCCTTGCGTTTTTTCAACCGTCTTCCATATTCAAACTTTCATCCTTCCTTCAAAGCCATCTCTGATTACAGCTACCTGGCGCAGCTTAAGGTGTGTGTTCCAACCCATCTGATCAAGAATCTCCGCTACAAGGTGCGACTTCGAGCACCAATTAATCTCGTATAACCTGAAAGCTAATGCTACAAGGTGCGTGTTTATCTCGTATAATCTCTGCCGATGCTGTTGTTTTGCGTTTTTATCCTCACAAATTGGAAATAGGTTAGGTTTTCAGGTTCATTAATTAGCATAATAGATATCAGAATTTGAATTAGGAAATTGGGAACTTGAATTAGGAATTCGAATTGGGTATTAGGTTTAAAAGAATTGGTTGAATTAAAAATTCGAATTGTTAATTCACGAATTATATATATATATATATGAGTTAAGGTAACATTTAGGTACTAACATTTGATATTTTTCACCTTTTAGGTACTCACTTTTTTTTTCCACCGTTTGGGTACTCACTTCCCAATTCCGGCGAGTTAACCAACCTTTAACTCACCGTTAACCATACTTTGATTTTTTTTAAAAAAAAAATCATTATATGTCCAACAATTGCATTAGCACTTCTAAAAAAAAGAAAAAAGAAAAAAGAAACAGAAATTTATGTTTGTTCCTTAAGTTCCAAACGGTCATTAATAAATATCATATCAATGTCAAAACAAAGTACAATATCTTGCCAAAATCAAATAAATATTTCCAAGATAGCCTAAAAAACATTATTCTATTTCCAATTAGCAGCACATAAATACTCTTCTTGACGAGTTGTTCATCAGCCCTTATCATTCCTGCATCATAGAAGTGTGAATAAGAGCAAATTATATTCCTTTTCATAAGCTTCTGAAACAATTAAAAAAACGATTGTAGTTGTGTTTCAAGTAAATATCTAATGGCTTTGTCTCACAAACTATTAGATGCATTTCCTTAGTTGTGATATTTACGTAATCAAGAAAATGGAAATTATAAATGAAACAGAGGCTCTAATAATGAGAAGGCCTTGTAAAGTCGGCAATTAATATAAGTTGAAACCCAACATGCCAAATAATCAATGAAGCTTTACTTGAAACAACACTTCACAAAAGAGTGAAAAAAAATCTGATCCTCTGAAGTACAAAAATTTATGTATTGTGCTAGACTGCTAATGTATTGTCAGTTCTCATAACACAAACCTGAGACCAGGATGCACACCCTTTCGAAGAAAACAAATACAGTAATAAGAGGTTAAAAGTTTAGCTTCAAGTATTTAAAGTACTAATGAAAATTTGAAAAAATACTACGTAGTTTACTTCATTTTATACAATATGAAAGCCCATGAAGTAAAGAAAAATATTAAACTTACTATACCTGAATATAGATAAATGGAGAAGCAACACACTACCCATAGTAACACCCAAACAACTTTTGTACAAAGCAACATTTCCTAGTTGACAAATGATAATTGACAAACTCATTCAGGTTTAATAAGAATGTACATTACCAAGACGACGAATTCTACAATGTACAAATGGTATCAATATTAACCAAAGAAATATGCATCATAGGAAAATAATATACAAGGCCAAATTAAAGTTATGGTTTCAAGCATTGTAATCATATCGCTAACGATATATTGTACTAGGTTTAGTTATTATGTTCAAGTAAGATATTTATTTAACCTGCTATTATGAACCTCCTTGTTGTATAATGGTTGATGATAGACCACCATGGTGTGTACTTGCTGATGCAACACTGCTTTGTGATCCATTTGTGTTAATGAACTGCAAGCATGTTAAATTTAGTAGAGCACTGATCAAATTATTAGAGCATTGATCAAATTAGGAAGTTAAAGCTAATTAAATAAATTAAATAATATGATATGTATAACGAACTAACTTACCACGGCTTGTCTTTGGAATCCATTAGGATAAGTGTATATGCCAAATAAAAATTTCAAAATTATCTTGAATCCAAGCTCCACAAGAAGAAGAAGAAGAAGAAGAAGCGGCGAATAAAGAAAAAAAATTACGGTGATTTTGTTTAAAAGAAATTAGGGGACTGACTTTTTGCTAACCAAGGGACTAACATATTAACTCAAGGGTTTAAGTTTTTAATGGGCTTTAATTAATTTTCACCGGAATTGGGAAGTGAGTACCCAAACGGTGAAAAAAAAAAGGTGAGTACCTAAAAGGTGAAAAATATCAAATGTTAGTACCTAAATGTTACCTTAACTCATATATATATATATATAGGAAGATTTTGCAATAGCTACATTAAAATGGTAGCCACTACAATAAGATGAATCTCAGCCTTTAAATTTTGTTGACTCTTTACAACCGTAGATCATATTGACTTTTTATAAATAAAAATGTATTAAAAAAAAAAAAAAAAAATCTCCCCATTACCTTCCCACGTTCACTTGTATTTAGTTTTTTTTTTTTTTGGGTATTTTCGTATCTCACACTAAGACTATGATTTCTCTTCTTTCACAAAAATTCTGATTATTGCTCTCACTGTTCTATCATATTTCAAAAACATCCAATACTTTCGTTCTCTTTGGAAATCAAATTAGGCCATCATATAGATTATTAACGAGTGTTTATAGATTCTTCACCATAAATTGATAAAATAGAAATCTGAAATTCGTTCTCTTTGGAAATCAAATTAGGGGTAATTTCAATTCCATTTGATTTGAGGAAGTTGATTTCTTATTCAAGCTATTCGAAGGCATTTTACGGGATTATCTACTACGCAATTGTCGTAGGTAAGTACAAACATCGATCTTTATTCTTTTAGCAATGTTCATATATTATTTTTGGGTAATTTCGATTCAATCTTATTAGCCTGGAAATTGTTGGGTTTGAAATGGATAAGAGTGTTCTTGATTAATTGGCTGTAAAACTCAAGTGTAGAAAGTTCTGTTTTTTTTTTTTGTTTTTTTATTGATGGTTGTTTGAATTAGGGTGTTCTTGATTAATTGGGTGTAAAACTCATGGGAATGGACTAAAGGTTTATGGTTGGATTTGTCTTTGGATAATGCCTACAAACTGTTTGATGAAATGTCTCAACCAAATATTATCTCTTGGAATTTGTAGCTGTTCCAAGAACAAACGGTTTTACGGTCCCTACCAACCAAACTGTTTGTATGTGTATTGGAAAGAGAGACAAACTTACACATAAAATTAGGCATGTTCAGTTGGGGGGGAGGGGGACTATCTGCCAAGGTTAGTTGCAGGATAAATGAGTAATTTGAGGGTCACTATCTGGTAAACTTCATGCCAAGGTTAGTTGCAGGATAAATGAGAAGGGTGAAACTGAGAGAATTTCTTAACTCTCAAGTAAAACTGATTACCTAAATTTCAGGTTCAGCTGTCACAAACTGTTTGAGTAATTTGTCAACAATAGCTAGCTAGGAAGTTGAAGTAAGAAAGAAGCCTTTGGTGACACAAAAAGGTTTAGTTTTGTCACTGAAAACAGAATCAAATGCTTCAATTTTGGTAGTACGTTGCAGAACATATATATAGATAGATAGAAAGGGAATTTCAATTCTTAGCCATTACTTATTTCCTTTTGTCACTTATATATGAACTTTCTGAATTATGCCAGAGCTTCAGCATATATTCCTTCCTACCCTTTATTTATTTTCTCTATCTATTCTATGTTGCCATTGCCTACCTCTTCCATACTTTTCTATCTTCTTTTGCTTCATTTTTCTTATCATAATATTGCTCTTTTTTTATATATATAATTAACTAGGAGGAAACTGGAAGTTGGGGATACATCCATCAATTTTTACTGACTATTTCTGAAGATATGTACTTGTCTCTTGGCAGGCTGCTGGTGCTGTTTCCGGTGCCATAGCAATCTCGAAGTGATGCCAAGTCAGTACAAACACATGTTGGGAGGACCTTCTATTAAACTGGACTTGCATACTGCTGCCATGGCATAAGGGGTATTGACTTTTCTTGTAACCTTGGTTGTCCTCATCATTATCATCAGGATTCTAGGTGGTATGTTGGTGAAGACATGGTTGCTTGCCATGGCTACTATAACCTTGGTTATTGCTGGATCCAGTTATACCGGTCCTTCAATGAATCCTGCTAATGTGAGTATATTTTTGCTAATTCCTTTGTGATCTCAATTCACCAGCAAAAAAAAAATATTTTTGGAATTTTGGTGTCGGAAATTAACTAACTCCTATTAGAGGTCAACTCTAGCCTATTAGCTCAATATGGTAGAGCATTGTGTGACCACACACAAAGATGTAGGTTCAATTCCTACATAGGCTACATGCTAAGATTTTGTGAATGATGTTGAAGATTTGACATTTTTTTTTCATCTCAGATGTATTTGACATAATATCAAGTGAGGAATCCCTTGGATTCTCTTGCCAGTAACAGAACATTTAGGACCGCTAGCCCTCTACTTGGTAGTCTGGTAGAATAGCTTCTCACCAGGAGTTTTGACGATGCGATGCTGGTTAGATTTAGTGGCATAGTTATGCCTTCTACGGTAAGTAAGCCTCTGCACCATTATTTCTCTACGAGTTATCTCTCTCCTCTGGTTTTGGGGGTGAAGCGAAAGAAGGGGGAAGATTTGACATTTTAACACTAGTATAGGAGAGGTTCTTGAGAGCTCCTTTGTAGTGTTTAATTGTTCTTTTTTGGTAATTTATTTACTAAATAACTGTGAACGTACAAACAACAAAACAAAGTAAAAAGTTTCAGTTGTATGACTGAATAACACTGATCATATTGCCCATAAGTCTTGAAATATTGTTCAATATGATCAGTGTTATTCAGTCATACAACACTGATCATATTGAACAATATTTCAAGACTTATGGGCATATTGATCATATTGAACTCATGTACTACCAAAACTTATGTATGAAGTGAACCAAAATTGACTGAATAACAAAGTTGTAAAAACTCATGTACTACAAAAACTTATGTATGAAGTGAACCAAAATTTATAACAAAATACCAGTAGAGTACATAATTAAAAAATATAACAAAAACGTAGCCAATGGCATAATATTGCTTCTTCTATTTCATATGCATAACAATCCTCTTACTACTAGAATACTACAACTATTAGGATAATACAATCCTAATCTATCTCTAATACTAACATTGTTAGAAAAAATAAATGAATTAACTAATCTATAATTTCAACAGTCTCATCTCCAGTGAGATCGAAGGAAATCCTTTTGTTTGATACATTCTCTTCATCTTCGGGCTCGGTTTTCGGCTCGATAGGTGAACGATATTCAGCACATCCACCGTGCATATTGTAGAGTAATTCAAGTATAGGCATTTTACGGGAACAATCATCGATTATCTTCCTTGTATTTTCCTTACCAATTTGTATTATCACGGAACGGAAGAAAATGATGAATTCTCTTCGGTGCCTCATGAGAGATTGGCGTAAATGATCTAAAAAAAAAAAACGCGAGTAATGTTAATGATCTGCTTAAAACAAAGCAAATAAAAAAAACCAAGTAGTATTGGAGAAGAGGAAGGCGTCGGTTATACCTTCGGTGTTATATCCCATTTCAAGAAATTATAATTTGTAGACGGTGGCCATGGACACATTTTCTATCACAATTATCAAACTTTTCATTTAAATTCATTACTAGTTTTTGTATGTTTTCTAACAATTCATGATTTTTTTCTCCATTGATAGTTGTTTGGATTGAAGGGTTCTCCAGCTTACTATCTCCCATAGGTAAGGTCATCTACAGAAGAAAAACAAACACCGAGTGATTAAAATATAATAATCGCATATTCATGTATTATTATATAGGATTTCATTGAATTTGGCATTCATGTTTGGATGTGGGTGAAAATTGAAAGGTCTGTTGTACTTCTGATGGAGTTTTAAGGCAAAAAACAGTCCAAGTAGAGTAAAAAAATGAACTACAGTGAAAAAATGAACTACAGAGTAAAAAAAATGAACTACAGTGAAAAAAATGAACTTACTGCAGGTTGGCAAGATGCCAGTGGATTTTCACCATTCGCCAAAGAGCCACCTTGTGCAACTCCTTGATTCTTCACAGCTGCAACCTTCTTTGCAGCTTCCTCCAGAGCATTCATAGCTACATTGTAAACCTGAATATATTTTGCATCTTCTTCCCCAACTTTAACGACATCCTGCTGTAGGTTGTCACATCGAATAGTCACAGACTCTGGTGAATTGGTTGGTTCCTCCGCAGCATGTTTATCCAATGAACCTCCACTTTTGGCATTTCTTGTCCACCTTTTCAATAAGTATTCTGAAGGAAGAGTAAGAACATTTTTTGCTCTGAAAACAGCTAATATGTGCCTACAAATGACACCTGAGAATTCAAACTTTTGGCACCCACAAGTAGCTTTTGCTTCTATAGGATTGTAAGTGACAATACGATCTCTATGATCTTCCCCAAACTTAGCCACACGAAACAAGGTGACTCCTCCTGATTCCTCAAGTTCTGTTGCAGTATTAGCCAGGGTCTGGAAGAGCTCTTCTTGGAACTTCATGAATATTTTCTTGGTGTAAACACTTCCAGCCTGTTTCTCCATTGGTGATGGGGTCTTCAACAAAGGTATTGTGTTACTTGTATCATGGTCTGCCCGTAGTTCCTTCTCATGCCAAATCCCAACAGCTTTTTTATAATCTTCAATCAGCACTTGTAAGGTGGTTTCAGCAGTTATAAACCCATCAAAGTATATATTTCTGCCCTTATTTCCTTCACCACAGTGGTCCCCAAAGAAGGTGTCTCGCATGTAAACAGGCACCCACATACGTCGAGCATCATAAACTGACCGCATCCATTCATCATCCATCAAATAATACTGTTCCAAAAGCATCCCCCACCTAGATTCAAATTCCTCAATTGACTCACTCTCAACACACTTACCGAACTCTGCGTCAATATTAGGTTGTGACTCATAAAGATGAGCCAAACGAGTTTGAACCTCTTTAAAAACGCTCCATTTGCAGTAACGAAGCCGAGTATTGGGCAAAACTTGAGATACTGCCGTCTGCACAAACCTAGCAGGCTCTATTGTGATCGAGATTGGGCTTTTCCCTGAGATTGCGTGAAGCCATGTCTGGAATAACCAAATGTAGGAAGCCTCCGATTGATCAAGCATTACGGCACAACCAAAAAGTATTGGCTGCCCATGATGATTTAGTCCCGTAAAAGTCGCAAATGGTACTTTATAGTCACTGCTACAGTACGAGGTATCAAAAACTATAGTGTCACCAAAGTAAGTATAGTTACTCCGAGAAGCAGCATCAATCCAGAAAACATTGGAAGCCGAAGGATCACCCCGAATCGCATAATAAAAATTAGGATTCTCAAAGTGCATTAGCTTCAGGTAACCCAATACATGCTGAACCCCGTCACTCATGGACCTTTGCCTGCGTGTGTTCATCAATTTTATTACAAATGGTTACAATTTTCACACAGGTGAACAACTGTTATTTAGCTTTTCTGGATATAATCAAGTAGTTCTAAGCAGCATTTGGAAATACCTTCGATTTGTGTGCTGACTGGGTAGAGGTCCGAGGCTTCTTGGTACTTTTATACCTGCAGTAAAAGGATAACTCTGGTTGATTAGTTTCAAGGAAAATTATCAGAGTTAACTCTAGTTTAGTTATGCTAGAAACCTGACTGCTGGAACAGAGGTTATGCATAAAATACTGGAAGAAATCCCGTGTTCTAAGGTTGATATTATGGAGTTGGATTTGAGCTCAATGACATCTGTTATAAAATTTGCATCAGAATTCAAGTCCCGTAATTATTCCTTGAACATTTTAATGTAAGAAAAAACATATGTTATTGTCCATTATGTTTTCCTAGCAAGTGTCTGAATCTTAATATAATCTATATATTAATTTATGTTTTTGATGTTTTGTTTGTTACTTTTCTTCTAGTGACTGTAGTCACATACTCACATCTGTTGATTAATCTGTTTTGATAGATACTCATACATGAAGTAAAAACATATTCAATTTAATTATACGTTTGCAAAATTAACAATTAGAAACATACGAAGTACTCAATATAATTATACTTTTTGAAATTTAAGTTTGGTTCACTAATCAATAACTAATCTATTCAAATTAAATAGATTTATGACTTAAAATAGATGCGCTCGATATAGTTAACCAAATTAGTTTTTTTTTTTTGAGGGAAGTTAACCAAATTAGTTCGAAGTACCATCAACAACACTAATCGAAAGTAAACATTTTGAGGTCTTAAACAACCAATATCTCGTTGGAATAATAAGATTGCGAAGTTTTTGTGGGGCAAAGATGTAGATCAAGGAGGAATCCACCTTCTTAGTTGGAATAATATCTCGCTTTCTAAAGAAGGGGGTTTGGGGTCTTAGGTGTGTGAAATCCCTTAATAGAGCTGATTGTATATCCTTAAGTTGTGGTGGAGAATTATCCATCAAGAACAAAACATGGCTGTTAAAGTTATTAAGGATAAATACACCAAGTCTAATAATCTCTTTCGTTCTTTCTCCTATGGTTATCGTCTTTGGAAATCAATGGGTAAAGTTTGGGACTTGTTTCAAGCTAATATTTTGTGGGTATAGGGAGTGACTCGAAAATCAGTGTTTGGGAGGATAAATGGGTTGGGGAATTCAATCTAAGAGAGCTTTAGCTTATTACAGGCCCTTTGAATTTGGGGGAAGAAAATATGGTGGTGAGTAAAAAAAAAAAAACAACCAATTTGCAAAACAAACCTACAACAAAGAAGAAGCAATGGAGGATAGAGAAATAACAACGTCGTCCATAAGAAGTTATAAGACATGGTGATAAACAAAATATATTTGATATTTATCATCTGTAGGTAAAATAGTTTGGAGAAGACTATATTTACCCATGAAACAGTGATGTCATTTAACCGTAATCTATGTTGATCGACACGAAAAAAAAGACCACAATATGCGTGAATGTGAACGACGTTTGTTATGGATGGTTTCATAGGTACAATAATATATAAGAATGAAATATTTGAGGTGGTTCTGTTACACTATAACTTATTCATTAATTAGATAAATTTTGTAAAGCAGTTTGTAAAAAGATACTCCCTCCGTCCCGGAATACTCGACCCGGTTTGACCGGCACAGAGTTTAAGGGACTTGAATTGACTTATTTAATTTAATAGGTAGTAGATGATAGTGGGGTATTATTTTAATATAGTTAGTGGGAGGTGGGTTAAGAGGTGGGGTTGGGGGAGAGTAGGGGTTGAATTTTTAATTATTTTTTGTATGGAGTAGGGGGTAGGTGGGTTAATAGGGGTGGAGTGAGAAATAATATAATATTGTTAGAATATTTCCATTTTTAGAAACAGGTCAAGTATTAAGGGACGGCCCGATAAGGAAAACAGGTCAAGTATTCCGGGACGGAGGGAGTATTAATTGTGATAAGTTATCCAATTATATTATTTTTATCTAGAATTTGTTTTTATCTTTTAAGGAGCATTAAGTAGTATCATTATTGGAAGAAATGATACACACGTATTTCAATCTTTTTATCTTCTTGTCTTCCCCCTAATACCCATAACAAAAAACAAAAAAAAAAACAATATAAAAAATTGTATGAAACCCATATGGAGTATACTTCTTTTTTTTTTCGAAGAAACATATGGAGTATACTTCTTACTCCGCAGAATTAGTTATAAATACGAATTATAAAGATAATTATAAGTTTAAAAATTATTATTTATTTTTCTAATCTATTTTATTATACGAATTATAAAGATAATTATAAGATTAAAAATTATTATTTATTTTTCTAATCTATTTTATTATTATAATCTTAAAATTCTATTTAGTGACTGGACAATCCTATGTGGACGCTCTAAATGCTCTTGAAAAAACTCCCCTTTATATATATATACTAGTATTGAAGCCCGTGCGATGCACGGGTTCGTAATAAAAAGTACATAATTGTCTTATTATATTCTGTCTAAGTTTGATACATTTATTTATTTGAGCTATATTTTTTCTGAAAACTATTATGTTGATGGTTAGATATGGGTATAAAGTCATACATTTATAATCGAAAAAAAATATAGGTTTAATACAAATAGAATTCTATTATACACTTAATAATAATTATCATAACTATTACAAATTTCTTTTGTGTTGCACCCAAAAAAAACTTTTTAACTAAAATTCTATCATGACACCCTTTTGGGGGTTTTATGTAAATAAAATTCTATTACAAATTTCTTTCGTGGTTGCACCCAAAAAGATTATTTATCTAAAATTCTATCATGACACCCTGTCAAGACTGAAATATTATTGAGTGAAAACCTGAATCGTATTGCTTATGATAAGAGATATATATATAGTACAACTGATTCCAATACTTCTAGTTGACTTAGGTACGTAATATCATAATCTAATGCTACTGCTAATGTATGGAAATCTAAAACCAACTTAAACTCTAGGACTAATATATTGGTATTAGAATTGTAATCCAAAAGTAACGTACACTCATAAGAATATGCATACGTGTGTAATTGTATAGAATGAAGAATTGAATATATGTTGTTCCATCTATTTTTCTTTTTTGACTATTCTATCCACTCCCTATGGCATTTTGCATTTGAAAAAACTCACTATTTGTAATTCTATCTTATTTGTTAAAAGCGGATAATTGTATCTTTTTCTCTTATTATCTTTTACTTAGTACTTATATATCTTTTTTATTCTTGTACAGACCTGAAAACTCATAATTTACATCATACTCTTAAAGGGCACACTCATGATAATTCACCCACGTTACAAACATAAAGAGACATAATTAGGAAAGATGATCTATACTTTAACTAATTCTATTCAAAACATAAAGTAAAAAAACCCAAAATTAACGATTTTAATTTACATCACTTTACCCTTTTTCTAAACAAATCCGCACACCCTTTTAATATTTTTCAGTATCAATACCAAAAAAACTATGCAATGGTGAATTTTAATACGTGAAATGCATAAAAAAAACAAGCAGATTGGAAACAGAATAACTACGGGTAAAAAGGAGTAACTTGTTTATAAAAGAGGAGTATAGTTTTATAAATTTACCCAACCATGATCACAAAACTTGAGATTTTTTTGGAAATTATTATGTTGATAGTTAGATACGGATTGAACATACAATACAAAGTCATATATTTATAACCGGGAAAAAAAATATAGTTTAATGCAAATAGAATTCTAATTTAAATAAAATGATAAAATGATAAAATGATAAAATTATAGTTTATCTATCCGTAGTATATGATACCAATGCAAGTACAATTGTAATGTATATATAATTCTAATGTATTCTACTACGATTAGTTTTGGAGATACCCATAAAAGGAAATCTTATCTTCTTTGGGTTTATATTAGTTTCAATCTACGAATTGTTGGGTTTATATTAGTTTCAATCTACGAATTGCTTGATGTTTTTATCTAATTAAGATTCTTAATCTACGAATTGCTTGATGTTTTTATCATATTAAGACTCTTAGATTATTTATTTAATTAATTAAACAATCTAATTATACTATATTTAATTAATTAACAATCTAATTATATTTGATGACGTGGAAATCCTACGTGGCGCTCCGAAAACTCTCGAAAAAACTCCCCTTTATATATATATATTAGATTACTCATAGAAGTATCTTGACGTTATACAAAAATGTATTTGATAATAATAAAATATCTTGATTAGCTAACTAATGTATAAATCATTTATTTATCAAAAAAAAAAAAAAACTAATGTATAAATCATTAAATCTTGAAAGGGGTATTTCATAATTGGTTAGGGCCGGTGGTACGTTCAAGAGAAAAAAAATACTTATTTTACGATAAGAAATGTTGATTTTTTAAAAATGTAACCTTACATGGATTCTAAAAACCGCACTCACTGTGTGCATAAAAAACTAGTTAAGAAAAAGAATATTAAGAAACAGATTGAGTATTAAATTAGAAAAGTATAAGTGAAAAGTAGCTAACATAGTCGCATTAGAAGGACGAACAACTAACTAGAATCCTACTTGGACTATTAGTCCAAAAAACACATACCATGTTTTATGTTTTTGGTGATTAGAAAAAACACATAACATGTATATATACATACACACCTACTTCACTTCTCATCACTCTTAAACCCCTTTCTTCTTTTTATAACCAGTTTCATCCCTTTTATAATATGATCCGATCATAATTCATCATATTTAACACATTTCTATGGCTAATCACTCAACAATTATGTCATTGACATGTGTAATTCTTATCTTTTTCTTGATCATCTCCCTCTTTTCTACCAATCTCATGTTCTCACATGCTTCTCCGGTAAATTCCTTTGCCTCTCTTTTTTGTTATTGTTATTTTTTATTTAAATTTGGGAATGGTAATTGTACCTACTCCCTTCTTCATGAATTTAGTAATCACCTTCATGATTCAATTTACACTGTCGACGTGACTATTTACTGATTTTACTCATCTTGAAACAACAAGTAAAACTTGTTAGGTTGAGGAGAATATATTTGTGATGTTGTGGCAAGCATGTTATACAGAAATGAAATAGTGTTACGTTGTTTAATTTTATTTTATTGAGAAGAGTCAGTTTTATTCACATCAAGAACAAAAAAAATCCTTTTTTTCTGTTTTTTTGTTTTTTTGTTTTTTTGTTTTTTTGGTGTTAATTACAATTATTTCACATTAGTCTTTTGGTTTTTGTTTAATGTAAAGGGTGATTATCATTTGGAGAGAATTGAAGAAGGATTGGCAAGGGCAAGATCAACCATTAGAGAAGCGGCTCGAGCTCGAAACTATACATCATACACGGAAGGGAGCTTCCTCCCTAGAGGGGTGGTTTACAAAAACCCTTATTCCCTATACCAGTTAAGATCTTTCCTTTCCTTTAGTTTTTTTATTTATTTTTAATTTCAATGTTTTTAGGGTTTAAGGTTGTTAATTCTTCATTATTAGATGCTTTAATGACGAGAACTCCTTGAATAAATCAAGCAAAGTAGAAAAAATAGGCTGAAAAAGAGTTGAGATATTATTTGGAACTAGTTATTAGTTAGAATCGAAATCATAGTGAAAGTCAAATCCTTGAGAACCGTATACGGTTTAAAACCCTAGAGAATAGTTTTCATCCATTTAGCCTTTCTATTTTTTTTTTTTTATATATCCCGCCTATTTTCACATATTTTTTTTTAAATAAAATGGTATATATGAGTAGTTATTAAACTGTTAGATCACATGACACGTTAACTATCTTCCACACAACTAGGTACAGAGTATTGATCATGGTCCGACAATTATGTCATTGTAATAGGAGATTAGCTGACATATTGTTATTTGTTTCTTTTACATCATGATTCTGTAGATGAAATTGCTACATTTTTTATTTTTATTTTATATATATATATGATGCCCATAAGTTCCAAAAAGATAAGAAAACAATGCTACCCTCTTCTTGTGGATAAGTGTATAATATCCCTTGTTTTTTTTGGGGCCAAATTGGAGTATAGAAACTTAGAACACTTAACATGTTCCTTACCTAATTATTATCATGTTACATTACCTAACACTTACCAATAATGTCTTGACCTATTATTATGTCAATTTCACTCGATCTATAATAAGATAATATATTTCTCCACAATTTACCAATATCGATTAACAAGTGAGAATCCGTACGAAGTATAAACCGTGATTCTTGACTAAAAGTGATTAAATTTTATGTAATTAAAAATAACATAGCTAGGAACTAGGAAGTATGGCTGTATGGGCATAATGTGACATATAATGGGCCGTCGTGGTAGCATTACCATTAACAAACGATGTCAAACTACGTTACTACGTTAGTTATACCAACGCTTTTTAAGTAACTGTCACTTTCCCACGACTCTTCCCCTTACTCTCCATTTCTCCCAGCAAGTTAAGGTGATAATGACCCAGTCGAGTTTGGGGTTGCTCGGCTCGATTTATACTTTTTTTTTTTTTTTTTTTTACTTGCACCATTTTTCTTTCTTGAAATTTACATTTAGGTATTGTTTTGTTCACCTTATTTCCACTTATTTCAGAAAAAATAAGTTCAGTTAAGTTAAGATTCAGATAAGTTCAGGAAAAATAAGGGTTGACCAAGTACAACTTATAACTAAAATAAGTTTTGATAAGTTTTAATAAGTTTAGATAAGTTCAGTTAAGTTCAAATAAGTTCAGAAAAAATAAGTGAAAATCAGATGACATTCACCTGATTTTCACTTATTTTTTCTGAACTTATTTTATCCGAACTTATCTGAACATATTAAAATTATCAAAACTAATTTTAGTTATAAGCTGTAATTTGTCAACCCTTATTTTTCCTAAACTTATTTGTTTCAATGTATTCCCTCCGTCCCTTGATACTCGACATGTTTTGACTTTTTGTACTATTCACATAATTCACTTAGACCCTATTTTATTTCTAATATATGAAAACAAATGATAATATATAGTAATATATTATTGGCTTCATCTTAATATATATTTTCAAAATATTAATATTTTTATAAGCTTTTATAATATGTAGTTAAAGAAATTGATGGTCAAAGTTGTGCATTGAAAAACGTGTCCGGTCAAAACAGATCGAGTTTAAGGGACGGAGGAAGTAGAAAAATTAATATAGTTGAAAGTGGGGACAATGACATGCCAAAAGTTGAAATAGGCCGATTATGAGAAGTGTATCCTTTAATTAAATACGGAGGGATTACATGTGCGGTAGAGTCATGCAAGTAACAGTTTGGTAGAGTCATGCAAGTAACAGTTTGTTCTCCAACATTGGGTAAAATTAAATCAATTGATACATGTTACACTTAAGTTGTTAGATATATACAGATATATCGATGTGATTAATTAATTAGCATAAACATGAAATGAAATCAGGAGTCACAAAGAGATGGAGAAAAGATTCAAAATATTTACGTACAAAGAAGGCGAACCACCACTGTTCCACCGCGGTCCTATGAACAATATATACTCCATTGAAGGACAAATGATCGAAGAGCTAAATGCAGGTGATGATGATAAAAGCAGTTTCATAACTCAAAACCCTAATGAAGCCCTAGCCTTTTTCGTTCCGGTGAGCATTACATCCATCATTCGATACGTTTATAGGCCATATACGAGCTACTCTAGGGAACGAATGCAAAACGTCGTCGCAGATTACATTCGAGTCATATCGGAGCGTTATCCTTATTGGAATACAAGTAGTGGAGCTGATCATTTCCTCATTTCTTGTCATGATTGGGTATGTTTTTTTTTTTTTTTTATTATTATTTGCTGTTAAATTACTTTTTTGTTAACCACAATCAAAATACCGTTTACAGTTCCAAAATCAACATGATTATTATGGTTATGGTTAATTTTAAGTTTGCGATTTCCCTTAAATCATTTCTTGTCATTACTGGGTATGTTTTTCTTTTTTGGTTGTTAAATAAAAATCTTGTTAATGACTTTCCTTAAATAGCCAACTTTAGCTAGAGTTGTAGGTTGACTCACCAAAGTATGGTTGCCCATATACTTATCTAAATCCTTTAATCAATAGTGATAAAGCTCAAAATATTAATTAATAGTTTTCAAAATCAATCAACATGATTATTATGAATATGATTATATGAACTAATAGTTTGTTATCTCTCTTAAACCATACTACTTTATTTCATAATGATCTTTAAGTTTTCCGTTTTATTCTGTCTCGTATTGCTCTTTACATTGCGTTTTATAATTTATATTATATTTTGGCATACAAATTTACTATCTTAAGTTTTTAACTCATTTTCTCTTACTTTATTCATTTTATCTTACTATCACTCGCTTTTACTCTATTTTACTTTATGCATACTTTATTATAACCATCCTTTTTTGACGGCAAACCTTAATATTTGTGTAAATAGTAAATTAGTAACGGTAAAGTTTATAAATCTGAGGTGCTATGACTTAAAACTAGCCTAAGTTATTAAAAGATTTTAACAAGCTAATTCGTTTTAAACTTAATAATAATCCAATTTTGTAATTGATTTGTTTTTTCAGGCACCAGATGTTTCGTCAGCCCATCCAGAGCTGTTCAAGCACTTCATTCGAGTCCTATGCAACGCCAACGTCTCGGAAGGCTTCCGCCCTTCACGTGACGTCTCACTCCCCGAAATCCTCATCCCTTGGGGAACACTTGGCCCTCCTATGATCAACCTAACGCCTCGCAACCGTCGTGTCCTCGCCTTCTTCGCTGGTGGTCCCCACGGCGAAGTCCGTAAGAGCCTCTTTGACCATTGGAAGGACAAGGACAAATCTGTCCAAGTCTTTGGTTACCTTCCTAAGGACCAAAACTACACCGTTTTGATGGGCCAAAGTAAATATTGTCTTTGCCCTAGTGGGTGGGAGGTGGCCAGCCCAAGGTTACTAGAGTCAATTTACACGGGTTGTGTTCCGGTTATCGTTTCCGACAATTATACGTTACCGTTTAGTGACGTGTTGGATTGGAGTAAGTTTTCGGTTCATATTCCGGTGGCGAAGATACCGGAGATTAAGAAGATTCTAGAAGGGATATCAACGACGAGATACTTGATGTTACATAAGAGGGTGTTACAAGTTAGGCCACATTTTGTGATTAATAGACCATCTAAGCCGTTTGATGCTATTCATATGATTCTTCATTCTATTTGGCTTAGAAGGCTTAATATTAAGCTAGGTCATCATGTCATGTAAAATTATTAATATCCATCTGTATAGATTTAGGTTTGCATTTATATTATGTGTATTTTCAAGTTTCCTTAATTGATGTAGTAATGATCAACTTTTAGTTGATTATATGAGGGCCGGTATGTAGATTTACTTATCTGGGTACGTAAAGTAGTTATTTGGTAGACAATAATATTATTAAAATGAGAAAATTTAGCTTGGTTGGTAAAGTTTGAGGGGTGGTATTAAATACCTGAGATCAAATCTCGTCTACATCACTAGCTTGTTGTCTGGCCTTGTCCTTTGTAGGTGAAGTAAAAACTAAAAAGTCGTAATGATACTTTAGAGTACTTAAGAAAAAACACAAAACTAAAACATAGACATAAAAACCATAATGCAGTGCAGAAAATGGAATGGATATAATCACCGTCATAATTTGACCTAAGGTAGTTTATTACAATATTTTTTAATGTATTTTTTTGCAAAACCCAATTTTATAGCGTAGTTTTGGACAAATTTATATTTGTACTAGGTTAGGTCCCGTGCAACGCACGGTTATTACTAAAATATTTTAATATTTTAATAGTATCTAAATAAATGACTTGTGATATTAGGAAAACGTGAAAGTAAAAAGAATATATGCAAAAGTATGAATTCATAATGTATAAAATAAATATGTAAATAAGCTAAATATGCATATTAGTACAATACGGAGTACAAAATTAAGGATTATATAGCTGTATACTTACCACTTATTATTATTTTAATTAACATCCATATTCACCGTATATTATTATTAGACTAATATTAGAAATCAATTCTTCAATATTATATAAATTAATTAAAAATTTAAAACAATACATAAATAAAATCAAATTGTAAAGGAGAAAATAATATTGATTCATCTTTCCTCCAATAATATATCATGTACTCCCTCCGTCCCGGAATACTTGACCTGGTTTCCTTATCGGGCCGTCCCTTAATACTTGACCTGTTTTTAAAAATGGAAATATTCTAACAATATTATATTATTTTTCACTCCACCCTTATTAACCCACCTACCCCCTACTCCATACAAAAAATAATTAAAAATTCAACCCCTACTCTCCCCAACCCCACCCCTTTACACATTTCCCACTAACTACATTAAAATAATACCCCATTATCAAATTAAATAAGTCAATTCAAGTCCCTTAAACTTTGTGCCGGTCAAACCGGGTCGAGTATATATTCCGGGACGGAGGGAGTACTGCGTAGTTACATTTATGGTTGTGAGAAATAATTCCCCTGACTTTCATTGATTGTGTATTGTCAGTATATATACAAACTATTTTTTGTACAATAGCGTGATATGAGGCTATTAATTAGGAATCTAAATATTTACAAAATAATTGCATATTCTATCAATGGTAATCCAATTATATTTTTATTTCTTTTTTTACTTAGTTTCCTAAAATAAATGCAAAGTAAAATCTTTTATTAAAAAGTTTAAAAAAATATATTTTGGCGGGAAAAAATCGCACCAGGAAATGACACGTGTCATTCTTGGTGTCTCTTTTAGTATATAGTAATAGATAGATTATTATTATTGCCATAGTGACTCATTCGCACAAAAAAAAAAAAGGAAAGAATAGTGAATTGATCGGTATTTAGGTAATTCTAGTCGATTAATGTCTTAAGATTAATAAGTACTAGGTAGTACTACCTCCGTTTCAAAAAGTTCTTTACGCTTAGAAAAATGTGTCCAAAGTATAAAAACTTTGACCGTAAATTCTCACCATTATATACATCAAAACGTTACATGTAAGATCTTGTTAGATTGGTCTCGGGATGTATTTTCAGAATATCAAATTTTTATAATTTTTTTACATACGAAATTGGATATATTAGTAGTTAAATATTGCATTAGAGTTCGTATAAATAGTAACTGTAAAGATCTTTTTGAAACGGAGGTAGTACTAATTAATGTACTAACTTTGTGTTATACGTAGTACGTAATACTCCGTAAGTCCGTGTGACGTACCTTACATCAAATTTACAATGAGTGAATGATTAGTATATGTTCCATCAAATTTGACTTGAATTAATTTTTTATTTTATTGAATTCCCTCTTCATGCAGCCGTTCCTATGATGAAAATTTACGTGTATTCTAGAAAAGTGCATCATTGTATAATAATCTTAATCCTAGTAATGGAGATAACTCATGATAACCTTTGTTTGAAGCAAAAGCAAAGCATAAATATATGGAGTAGAGTATTTTTTAATTAAGATACCCAAAATGCATCGCATGCATGATCGAGTGATAAGTGATAACTGGTATATATGACCAGTAGCTTAATTTTGTTGTAAGTGCAACTATTTCATTTCAGTTCTTTAAACTAAAAGAATTGGGTCTAGTACTTACTCCATCCCGAAATACTCGTAACGGTTTGACTTTGCACTATTCACATAATTCACTTTGACCCTATTTTATTTTAATATATGAAAATAAGTGTTAGCATATAATATATTGTTGGCTTTATCTTAATATATATTTTCAAAATATTAATATTTTATAAGTTTTTATAATATATAATAGAAGATATTGATGGTCAAAGTTGTACATTGACAAGCGTGTCCACCGTTGCGAGTATTCCACTATTCCAGGACGGAGGGAGTAATAGCTAATCAATTATCTTTAAAAAAAATAAAAAATCAAAATACCTTACCTACGTATTCTTCAAACTCAACCTACTGTTAATATCAAAACCAAAAATATATTAATGATCATTAATATAACACTTACTACATTCGTTTCAAAATACATGATCTTTACACTTTACGTTTTAATCCGTTACGTTTATACTACTTTACGTTTATACTATTATACGTTTATACTATTTTTGCACATGGAAATTTACTACTTTACCCCTCTTACTCAACAACTACAATTTTTCATTCACTTTCTCCTTGATTCATTTTTTTTCTTATATGGAGCTAGTACTACATACCTTCCACGTTTTAACACATCTCTCTTACTTTATCCATATATCTTATTATATTAACCCACTTTTTTACACACTCTACCTTCCATTGTGACGTCTAACCGCGCGTCCATCAATAACTGTAAATATCGTTTTGTTATATACGGATGTACTCCCTCCGTTTCTTTTTGTTTGTTACGTTTGGACTTTTGCACGTTTATTAACATATAATTAAATATTCTTTTTCTTTTTTATTAAAAAAATAAAATCAAGTAAAACCTCAATCCACTAATCATTGCAACAACCAATAAGATTGTTTTATTTATCAAAATGAACCAATAATGGAAAAGCACAAAGATTGCTAACTTAACATATTTGGGAAATTGCAAAGATATTTAATGAGTTGAAAAAATTTGACCAATTAAAATTAAAACATGGCACAAAAAATGATAGTATAATAAGTTTATAAAAGGAAATATTCTCCCACGTAACAAACATTATGAAACACCCTAAAAGAAATACGTAACAAACAAAAAGAAACAGAGGGAGTAGTACTTTTTAGGGAACAACAATGTTAATTTATATGTTCATTATTTATGTTGCTTTAGCCTACAACATATTACATGCACTCGGGTGTACTGTACACCCTCTCACATTTTCTCCACTAGTATTCCATGCACGCAATGCGTGCAAATATTTTTTAAAATCTGATTTGATATATACGCAAGTATATTCTAACGTTTTATAAATTTTTTAACAATAATTTTTATAAGTGTATTATCGATATCTTATGTGGACACCTAAGTGTTAAGTTATTAAACTAAAGTTTGATCATAATGAACTAAAATAATACTTCAATGACTTTCTTCTCTAATTTGTTAATTAAAACCTAGTACTATATACACGCTACACATTCTTAAAAGTATGTACATTTTCTAAAACATGTAAGAAAATTTATTTAAAATTAAAGAAAAATATATACAGATTTATATGTAATAAAATCTATTTAGGAATTAATGTAATAACAAATTAACTAAAATAAACGTAAAAGATTGTGTTTTTTACTTGTTCATTTTTTTTTGTTTTTTTTTTTGCCGCAAAGTGCTTGTATAACCATATAAAATTAGGTTATGATTAAGAATTAAGAGTAAGACTAATTAAGTGTAATTTTGTAATGAAAAAAATGTAAGATTGAACGGAAGAATTCCAATTTTTTAACTGCCTTAATAATTGCTTTCATGTTTGCTATAGGAATTAAATTAAATTGTTGTTGACTTTTGGTTGTCACGTGCATGAAAATTTCATTGTTTACAATATGACATTAATTATCAGTTTTTAGAATTATTATAATTAAATTAAATTAAAACTTATTAAGGGTATTATATTTTATTCCATAGGGGACACCAAAAGGCCATTTGCTAAAATGACCTAGTGAATTCCCTTTTAAAATTGAGATATACATTTTATATGCACACGATGCATACGAAATTATTAAAAATTTAAAATTGTATTTTTACTTAATATTGATGTATGGGCGTGAGCAAAGATCTTGTACATAGTACGTGCAAGTATACGTACTCTTATAGTCTTTTCTGCATAACCATATCTTACCATTCTTATGGAAAATAAACGCCATAACAGTTTCCTAATTTTATAGAAAAGCAAAGATCTCCAAATATTAGACCATTAAATTTTACACGTATGGGGACACCAAAAAAAATTCCTGATTTGTTATTGATTCGCCCATATTGCTGATACCAAAAAATAATTCCTGATTTTTTATTGATTTTCAGTTTTTAAAATCAATAAATAATCAGATTTTTTAAATCAATAAATAGTTAGCTTTTTAATTGAATTTAAATGTGAAAATTTAGAGGGTAATTTAGTTTTATCCTAGGGGGACACCAAAAGTGGTGTTACCGAAATATTCATCCCCTCTTTACTTATATAATAGAGATATGTGGAGAAAGTGTGATAGGGGCCATCGATAGACATAAAAATACATTTGGATATACGGTACATCCGGGTGTACCTTTCATCATTAGCCTAGTACGGAGTAGAATCTCAACATAACAAATACTCGTAATGCAAGTATAAAATGGTTAACCAACATAATACGTAGCTGGACTGGTTAACCGGTGCTGGTTCAGTAATGTCTTTCTTCATACCAATTAAAAAAAATAAAAAAAATAAAAAAGTATAAAATGGGTAGCAAATCACTCTAATTAAAGTCCAAATCCTCTAATAAATACAGGAGTTACAAATACACTTTATTAAAATTCAAATCATACCCAAAATGAATAAAAAAAAAGCAAATATACCTCTCCCCTCTCAAGTTCTTAATTGGAGTAGAAACTACTCTAATTCTTTTCTTCGCCTCTTTAAATTTCAATTCTCTTTCTCCTCATTTGAAACATTTTTCACACTAAAATTATAGAGAGAGAAAGTGAAGGTCATCATCAATGGAGAAATGGCAGAGAATTTGGTTTTCTCTCTCCTCCACTGTCACTGTTACATTGATCATCACCTTCGTCGTCGTCGCGCTCATCTTCTGCGGCAGCGATAGCCGATTTTTCTCTACGACGAGCTTTGATCCTGTTCATGACGGCGGTCCTAAGCTTCGTCAGCTTTCGTTCTCCGTCGTTCAACTACAGAGTTTCGCTACTGCTTCGGATTCTCTGGCTCCACCTTTTCTCGCGTCCAACTCCTCTGCTCATCGCAGCGTCGCTCCGGTAACATACACTCGCTCTCTAGATTGTTAATGTGGATTTTCTGTTCAATTGTGAGTGATTTTCGAATTTAATTTTGTAAATTGGACTTCATTTTACTATATATAATTTGAGAAACTTTTGATTATTATTTATACTTTCATCTTAAATTTGATGCTCTGTTTAACGAATTCCAAAATGGCTCCGTTTTCCAGCTGAAGTTTTATTTGAATTCTGATTGAAATTTGAATTTGAATTTTTATTTCTCCGTGATTTAATAGAGTTACAAGTTTTTGATGCTCTGTTCATCGGATTCTAAACTTTCCTGTGATTTTGACCCGAAATTTTAAATAATGTTTCTATCGTAATTTCTTTTTTTAAAATTATTCGTTCACTCACGTTGTTTGTGTGATTTAAATCTTTAATCTGTTTCTTAATTTCCGAGAACATCAATTTCCAAAATCAGGGGAGTAACGATGGAATAAAACTCAAAAATCACCTCGTTGTTTGCGAAAAATCTCAAATGAATTTCAGAATTCAAAATTTTTGCGCGCACAAGTTTTGTCAAATAATCACTTATCAGTCCATTCCGTATCGCTAATGGCGAGCTGTCGAACTCCAACCGCCCTTATTCGCCTCCTCTCGATTTTTGTATTAATGTTCGTGATTTTGCAATCGGTTTTGATGCATGCAATCCTAAGAGCTACGGAGTAATTATGAACAATTAATAATATGTACTCCCTCCGTCCCGGAATACTTGACCTGTTTTCCTTATCGGGTCGTCCCTTAATACTTGATCTGTTTCTAAAAATGGAAATATTCTAACAATATTATATTATTTCTCACTCCACTTCTATTAACCCACCTACCCCCTACTCCATACAAAAAATAATTAAAAATTCAACCCCTACTCTCCCCCAACCCCACCTCTTAACCCACCTCCCACTAACTACATTAAAATAATACCCCACTATCAACTACTACCTATTAAATTTAATAAGTCAATTCAAGTTTCTTAAACTCTGTACCGGTCAAACCGGGTCGAGTATTACGGGACGGAGGGAGTATACAGAAAAGAGATCGGACTAGTTAAGGAATTATAACAAAATCACGAGTTTGACCTTAATTTTTTAACGTTTAGCTTTTCTACCGTCCCGTTTAAGGCCCTTATAATGAATTTAAATTTGAAATAAATGATGTGAATTTTCAGAAGAAAAAGAAGGGAGTGGAGGAAGGATTAGCAAGAGCACGAGGGGCGATTCGAAGAGAAAAGGCAGCTTGGAATAGAAGAAATCGGTCGTTAACTTTGAATGCTCCTCCCAGTTTTATCTACCGAAACCCCCGCGCTTTCCATCGGTAACGCCCTCTAGTTTTCCCTCTTGCTTATTGAAACGCTTTTTGCATTCAATTTTGGTTGTGCAATAATCATTATTTGGTAGTCGCTACTAAGCATAAATTAGAATTGATTAGAATGGATGGTTCATGAAATTATGGTGGAGTAATTACATTAGAAATTATTAATGATTCATGTTATTGGTAATGTACCCCATGATGAATAATTATATTTGATGGTAAAAGGCATTCAAACTTTCAGTTATGAATTTATGTTACTATAAGAGGCTAATTTAGCCCTTCAACATTGTCCCTTAAGTATATTTTTCATGTTTGTTTAATTCCATTTTTGGTAATAAGTTCCACTTAGAATAACCTCATCCATGTCACTGAGGTGAGGAGTCAAGGCATGACTTAAGTTGACATGCCTAGGCTGAATATTTGGGTTTAGCTAGGCGAACACTTCATAATCCAAAAGCGATGTCTCGTGGTAGTGGCCATGGCGTACTAGCACATCTACTCAATCCAATGCCGCCTTTAAATCAAATTCATGGCCTGAATTACTCTTTCATGGATCGTTTCATATGTTTGTTAAAAATGCATATCAATGACCTCCACTTATAAAAGTACTATATATGTCTGATTCATGACATAAGCCTCTAAGTATGAAACACTGTGCATAGTGCATGCTTTATGACTTTGTGCAACATAGGACCATACTACTGATGTCCAAGTTTGGAGAAACTTATGATATACTAGCTTTCACGGGTGACCTTTTTCTTATGGAAACAAAACGAATGAATAGCTTAACTGAAGCCTTTTTATGGAGTGCTTTGCTTAGAAGTCACCAACGGCCTGCTATCATCCCTATACCTTTTTTATTTACTTTGCAAATGAGTCTTCTGGTAAACGCATAGGGTAATAACGGAACGGTACCACCCATACCATCAAATACCTATCCATGTCATTTTACACTCAATTACTTCTTCACAAAAGTAGGTCAACTTGTTTCTTTTATCACCCTCTCAAACACATTTTATACTCGGTACATAACCTTCCTTGCGTCTTCCTAAGGAAATTACATCTGGTTTAACTACTGGTTCATAATCTCGTGATTTTTAGTTACCCAACGAACTGAGCTTAGGTATATGCTAACCAAAACCTACATACGAACACCATAGGAAGACCACCACAGTACCACATAGTACATTAGATATTGTCCTTCACTCCTTTCTAACAACATTAAGTGGCCCTAAAGAGCTCAATAAGTAGTCCGTACTTCAGTATTATATTTTATACCCAAAAATGATTTTCCTGCAAGAGTATTATCTCTCACTACACAGTTTGTTGCCGTCTCTCTCTCTCTCCCAACAAATATGGTAAACATATGATTTGGAAATTGGAAGAGTGACTGTCAATATGTACAGTTTTGACACCAAAAAGCTGTACATATGGACTCTCCATATTATGAATGCTTCTCATGACTACTATTCATAGTAGTAATTGCTGCAGGCTGCAGCTGCCACAATCATTATCAAGGTCCTTATTACTGGAGTTGTTGGACTAGGTACTTTTCCGGATACAGAGTACTACTGTACTAGAGTAGTTATTGGAAGGATAAAACGTACTTCTTTGCTGAAAGTAGTATGTATTTTCTATGCCATAACGACTTCAATTATCATGAGTGCATCATCTCCAAAGGCTAGATTAGCAGGTAGCGGACAGCGCGCTATAGGTTGATCAAAGGAAACTGATATGTATTAGATAGACCTGGTTATCGGGCGGGTCGGGTCAGGGTCGGGGCGGGTCAAAAGAGGGTCGGGTATTAAAAGGGTCATTTTTAGCGGGTCGATAATGGGCGGGTCAAAAGCGGGTTGCGGGTCAATTGCGGGTCATTAGTGGGCGGGTCAATAAACGAGCAATGAAAAATGAAAAACAAAAGAGCCATGTGCAAGTACAAGTGAATACGAAGCTATACAAGTAATTTTTTGTATCATTACTATTTTAATTTTCAAAATAATTGTAGTATAAGTTTGACCCTATAATGACCCTGTCCAATAAAGGCCCTGTCCAATAAGAGCCCTGACCAATAAAAGCCCTATTAACTTGACCCTAACCCTATATCCATTGGACTACCCTGTCCAATAACCAGGCCTAGTATTAGAGTAGGCTTACTAAGACAAAGGGATCACGGTACGTACTACGTAATTAATAAACATGACCTACTAAATACATGTAACAATTTGGAGATATGATGCTAAGTTATTGTGATTGAGTGTACTAATCATGTAAACTTCTTAGTGCTCCAGTTTCTATACAATTCGTTTACTCAATTACTAATTTTAAGTGCCTGAAATGATGCTGAGATGTGACAAGTACAACTACAAGGATATGCATTGAATTAAGTGTGCCTGGAGATATGATCCTAAGTTATCGTGATTAAGTGTCTAATTAATCTTGATGATGAGTCATTGATTCAAGCATATGATTTTCATACACTCATACCCAATTATTTCTGGTGGAAAAGTGACTAATTTCCCTTTTACATATGCATTTGCAACTAATTTCAGGAGTTATCTAGAAATGGAAAAGAGACTGAAAGTTTACGTGTACGAAGAGGGTGAACTACCAATTGTACATGACGGACCATGTAAGGACATCTACACAACTGAGGGGAGGTTTATCCATGAGATTGAGAACGGAGCTACACGGTTCAGAACAAGAGACTCCAAACACGCTCACGTTTACTTCATGCCTTACAGTGTTACATGGATGGTGAAGTATCTTTACAAGCCAATGACATACAATATGACCCCTCTTACTCATTTTGTCTCGGATTATATCAATGTGATTTCCACCAAGTATCCCTTCTGGAATCGGTCTCAAGGGGCAGATCACTTCATGCTGGCTTGTCATGATTGGGTACTTCCCTTAATCTTTATAACTTTAGCAGTATATTTATATGAGAATCTGTCTTATCTGACGCTTGATCATTCATCATGCATGAACCAAGTTTAATTATCTGCTAACTTCCACATTATACAATGATCACACTCCGAGGGCTAGCTACTATTGATTTACATTTGTCCGCTAGAGTGGCAAAAACCATAGCCTGAAACTTTTTTTTTAGTGTTGCTATTATTTGTAACATACTTCCTCCATCCCAAAGGAAGTGTTGGTTCAATCCACCAATGACCTCTCCACCTGTCAAGCCACCAACACAGTTGTCATCACCACCAATGGTGTCACCACCCGTCAAGCCTCCAACACAGGTGTCATCACCACCAATGGTGTCACCACCCGTCAAGCCGCCAACAACAGTGTCACCACCTATTAAGCCCCCAACGCCATCACCCCTAATGATGTCACCACCTGCCAACCCACCAATGACTTCTCCACCTGTAAAGCCGCCAACACCACCTTCATCACCACCAATGGCGTCACCACCTAACATACTTCCTCCGTCCCGAATTACTCGCCCCGCTTTCTTTATAAAGACGTCAAAATTTACTTGTCCCATTTTTGTAAATGGCATAAATTTACTAATTTTATAAATTCTCTCACTTGAAGGACCCACTTGTATTCCTACTTTCTAAAAAGGTCTGACACATTTCCCAGTTATCATATTAAAAAAAATACTCCGCTATCAACTACCACCTAATTAAATATGAAGTCAATTATACTTCCTAAAACTTATCATCTGTTGGTGGATTTTATTTCGAGCTAATGGTTTCTTTCGTTATATAACTCTGCTTATAGCTTGTAATTCTTGGAAGAAAGAAAAAATATTTGTCAGAGAAGTCCTGACTGACCAACTTTCTGTATCTTTTATGCAGGGACCTCATGCTTCAAGGGGAAACCCAGACCTGTACAACAGATCCATCAGGGTACTGTGTAATGCAAACTCCTCAGAAGGGTTCAACCCACAAAAGGATGTAAGCTTACCTGAAATCCACCTATATGATGGAAACATTTCCCCAAAACTCCTCTCCATCCCTCGACAAACTGTCCCTCGACCATACCTCGCCTTTTTCGCTGGTGGTCTCCACGGCCCAATAAGGCCAATTCTTCTTAACAATTGGAGGGGAAAGGACCCAGACTTGCAAGTACATGAATACCTCCCAAAGAAGTTAGATTACTACACTATGATGCTTCAGTCTAAGTTCTGCCTTTGTCCTAGTGGCCATGAAGTTGCTAGCCCAAGAATAGTGGAGGCCATTTACGCAGAATGTGTGCCAGTTATATTATCTAAGAACTATGCTTTGCCTTTCAGTGATGTTTTGAGATGGGAGGCGTTTTCTATACAGGTGGATGTCGAAGACATTCCAAGGTTGAAAGAGATATTAAGTGCAGTTCCAGAAAAGAAATACAGAAAGCTTATTCAAGGGATCAGAGCTGTTAGACAGCATTTTGTTCTCAACAGTCCTGCTAAGAGGTTTGATGTTTTCCATATGATACTGCACTCTGTATGGCTCAGGAGATTAAACTTGAAACTTAACTAACATTTAGTAGAACTTATAATAGGAAGTTTTTGTTTTTAATTTCATAAAATCACATCTAATCAACAGAAAAAAGGATATACCAACGTAGCTCTTTTGATTTTCCATACACAATCTTGTAAAAATACGCTTTATGTTTATTTGTAGAGATCAAACGAAAGGACAGTTTTGTTCAGTAGTCAGTTTGTTAATACAAGTATAGTTTTCTGCTACAGTTCAAGAAAATGTCACCTTGCTCCTTGTAGCTAATATAATGAGAAGAGATTAACAGCAAAAATTACATGTACGTACAAGTGTGTGTATTTGCGTATATATATAGACCTAAAAACGGTTTGAATCAAGTAAATGGGACTAAGTAAAAGGGACTGTTATTGATCTCACAAGCCAGAGTGTATCTGTTGAACTCACACTTGGGTCGAACCGACTGCAGTCAAATTTGAAGAACAACTCGAAACAAGGGTAAAAACCTTGAGCAATTATGGATCATCTAATAATGGTTTCAAGCTGTGTGGAGTTAGTGTCAAATATATACAAGATGGTATACCATCCAAATCTGCAGTAGCTAGTAGGAAACTAAGCAAAAACTGTAATGTTCATCCCAAAGTGTTCATAAGTTTCCTTTTTTTTTCCAAGTCAAAGAAGTTTGGATTCTTACTTTATCATTGCATAAAACAATTCTCGAAAAGGTTAGGGAATATATTAACTTGGTTACTTAATTAATTAATTAATTAAGATGAGATGTCCTAATATAAACTTTGCTATGATTCTCACAATTTAGTTAGAACTCAAGAATACACAGGGGCACGATCTTATAAAGCATATTATTACTTACAACAGTTTGACTTTTTGAACTATTTAGACATTAACTTAAAACCAAAATTTATTACTAATATATAAAAAGCAAACGTCGTTATATATAATGTTGTCGCATACTTGCATTAGTCTTAATGTACATTTTTCATACGGAGTAACTTTTTTAAGTTTTTACTAATATCTAATTGATATAATTACGGTCAAAATAGTGTATTGACAAGTTTGTCCGTTAAACTGTTGCAAGTATTCAAGAACATAAGGAGTATCCTGTTCAAAATTTAGAGCATAATTCTCACAATTTACGGATTATTATTTAAACAAAAAAGGGTTTCATGCCTGCATAGATTAGCTTTCCAATCTTTCTTTTTCTTTATTCCGAACTTTATGATTATGCACATTTGGAGCAGACAACAATACCTTTGGAGTTGGATGAGAATGGTTTTCAAGGATGCCAACAAAAGGAGGTGAAATAGGGAGTTGCCAAAACTTTTGAAGCTTTTTAAAATTAACCTTTTGAGGTAAAAAAAAAGGATGAATGCAGGTATTTGCAACTGCTAGTTTCAGAGACACACTCCCTTCTCACTTGCAAAAACAAAAACTTATCCCCACATTTCTCCATCCATCCTCAAAATACCCTATATATGTATCCCTTAGATCCTCTCTGTAAGTGCAACCGGGTGAATGCCAAAGATGAGGCATAATCAGTATCAACCCCCCAAAAAATGAACAAGACCCCCCCTTTCTTTTCCTAGATTATAACCTAAGTCAGAGGGCCAGCGAGGAAGCTGCGCTTTGAACCGCCAATAATATCTCAGCTCTATTTTTAAGAATGCTTGAACCAGGGTCCCACTGCACCATTCATGTGGCCGTTGCCGTGAATCCCGGCACCATTTACGATGAGATTAGGTGGCAAATTGACAGCCATTGATGGAGGAGGTGGTGCAGCATGTGGAATTGCATTAGTGTATAATGGATGAGTATGTGAAAGGGCATGTGAGCTAATAAGAGGACTACCAGCAGCAGGAGAGCCATTGCGTTGTTGTTGGAGGGCGCGGATTTGCCTTAAACCTGCTTCGTGAATGCCGGACAAGGTTTCAAGCTCCTTCATTGAAAGAGCTTCCAACCCAGCGCCATACAGAGGAGCATGTCGTGACATTTCTTCCTGGAGTGAAGCCTCGAGTGTATGGATGTATTGCTGCATGAAAAATGAGGAATTAGTTACACCAACATACTGATTTCTGCCAGTAGAAGAACATATAGATAGAAAGAATTGGAATGGAGAAATGTCCCTTGAAACCAAACTTTTTATAGGACCACTTTTTCTGGTTACACTGGAACATCAAATTTTGAGCTTCATAGATACGAAGGACGATGAATTGTAAAAATGACAAGGTTATACTATGAACCCACAGAAGATCACTAGGCTCTTGAGCAGTGGTAATGGAAATACACTCTCTTAAGTTAGGGATGGCAATGGATAGGGTCAGATATCTTTCGTATCTAATCCAATCGAGATTAAACAGTGGCAAGTAGAATCATTAATAACATATTTATATATTCAAAAACATAAAAACAATCTTCACACGAGGAAAATGTAATTACACCATAGGATCACTGAACCAGGGAGCATGGTGAAAATTTGAATACAGTGCCCTCAGATTCATCAGAAGTTAAGGAAATACCTGACAAGCCTGCAATTTTGACTCCATTCCATCGATGTATGCTTCACAACGAGTAACTTGCTCCTCCTTCTCTCGCTTCTCCCCTTCAGTTTGCCCAACTGTTTGTGTTAGCCTTCGCACTTCATCCTCCAAAGACTTCCTAATCTCCTCTCTTGTAACATTTTCCGTAGCATATCGTTTCAACTCTTCATCAAATCTTTTCCTTGCCGCTTCGGCGTTTTTTAAACGCTCAGCAAGAGTATTTTTCTCTTTCACTATTCTCTGCAATATTCACCACATTACAGAAATAACAAGTCAGCACCTCTAAAGGAGTAAGCCAGCAGAAATAGATCCTAAATATCCACGGATTGTGATGTAAATGCAGAGCCAAAAGAACGTGTTTTTCTATGGGGTGCCCCTGTGTTATTGAGTTTTCTAAGTTGCACCCATTGTTGAAAAGTTACATGTTATACCCACACTTTTTACTGCAGTGTCATATAAAGGCCAAAGGCAATACGCCGTAACTTTGTACTCTTTATAACTTATCAGCCATATTGGTATGGCCTGTATCAGCAAATTCATCAACTGTGTCAACTATATAGACAATATCAGCTGATCCATAACAGTCCTTCGACACCAAGAAGTATCGGTTTGGCAAGCTAAAAGAAACAACATGCTTAACAGCCGATGCATTGCATACAGCCTTCTAGGCTGGCATTTAAACCATGATCACAAAAGAACACAACCACATCAAACACAAATAAGTTGAAAAGAGAAAGTAAAATTTCTCGTTCTGGTGCATCGCCGTCACTTATTCCCAGGATTGACAACCACTATCATTTCTAGTGTTATTGAAAATCTTTCTTAACATAACTATAATCCACTAGTAAAGAAACAAAAAGGCCCACTTTTTCAGCATAAGAAAAGGACAGAAAGTATGTCACCTTTAGCTCATCACGTTTCCTGGACTTCAATTGAGCTAGTTGCACCTCTGCATCATGAAGACGATCCTGCAGTGACCTCTTATCAGCAGTTAGCTTTGTGATCTCCTCGTCTCGCTCTGCACGATGCCAATCAAGCTGACTTTCAACATCTTGTATTTGTTCTGTAAGTTCCTTCTTTTCCCGAGCAAAACGTTCCATCTCAGCCTTCATTTCAGACTGGAATTTCATGGAAGTGTCAACTACCAAATGATGCAAACACTTTCTAGGCAGATTGACATAAGAACAAGAAGTACCTTAAGACGACTATTTGCAGATTCAGAATCACTAAGCTTCTGCGATACCAGAGCTTTCTCTTGAACCAAATTAGACATATCTGACTTCCATTCTTCACGAAGCCTGACGATTTCTTCTTCACTAGAACATAGCTGATGCCAAAGTGCTGCACGATCAACATTTGCAAGTTCAGCCACCTCACGAATCATGCTAAGAACTGGTTTTATGATTTCTTGCTCCTCACAAACAAGAAGTACCAGAAGTTCCATATCAAAATCTAATTCTCGAGTGATATCCGTACTACAGGTAGCACGATCAACCAATCTCTTCAGCATCCTCCCACGACAGGAATCATCAGCATACCATTTAAATAAGATAGTATAAAGCAACTTTACAAACCCTTTTACACGAGGATCTTCGGATAGTGCCAACGTCTCTGCCAGACCAAGAAGTGTAGTAAAGTCATCTTGGGTGGCTCTTAGCTGCTCATCGATCTCTCCCTCTACCACTGTATCCGTATGCTGCAATGCTTCGGCAAGAAATTTTGCATTGTATCCAGAACTCTGAGAATGCCGTCTCTCTAAGACCATCGCTACAGATGGAGCCATAATGGCCCCTCGAGATACAGCTCTCTCAAAGGTTTGAGAAGCATCAACAGCTAGGCAAGGTATGGATAACATTTCAATCAGGAGGTAGATATCAGAAAAATGACTACTACCACAGATTGAACGCTCATTCATCACATTTAATATTTCAGACGGGGGGCCATTTTCGCCAAAAAAGAACACTCCGTTAGGCAATGACGAACAATTTACACCACAATCATCATCAGAATCAATATCTTTAAGTATAGCTTCCGAAACATCAGCCCAACTATGTACAGTCCTAGTTAGAAAGTCAAGAACACACGGAGAAATATCTGGCCCCAGTTGTTTTAACCTTACACGGAGAGACCTAACCTACAGTAGACGAATAGAAAGCATCAAATACATAAGTCAGAAGCAAGAACGCAGCTCTAGCAAAGTACCTGACAAGTGTGGAAATAAAAATATTACTCACAGCTTCTGGAAGATGCTGGCAATGAGTTGCAGCTTTCAGTATGAAATTTATTGTTGCTGCCAGAGGTTCATCATTTGAATCTGCCAGAAGTGCAAAAGACTGAAACAATACACGTTCCCAGACCTCGCTGCTGCACTCCAATTGACTTAAAGCACCAAAAACCTAGTGATACATTCATATTAAAAAAGGAAAGGAATCCGTTGGTTACAAATTATGAAGCGGACAACCTTTTCTGAACAAAGAGGGTAATGAAAAAATAAAGGAATTCGTTGGACACTACAGGGAACTTCAGCAAACTTTAATCATACTTGACAATAAAAGAAAGAGTTAAAGCACTCAAAAGATTTTCTTACAGGTAGTCTCAACTCCGGTTCTACATCAGTCTTCTGGAGCCTTTCAAGAAGCGCAGAAGCTGCAAGAGGATGCTCAGAATGCTCAACTAATTTGGGCACTAAAGCGACAAGGTCCGGCTGTAAATGCTTAGGAGCTTTATCCAAAACAAGAGCAATCTTTTGCGCAGATTGAGGCCTTCGTCTCGGCTCTGGACAACCTTGGGGAACAGCTCCATCCAGTGCTCTCAGAGAATTTACAATCAATCCTAACAGCTCCTCAGATTGCTCCGGCCACTTAGTCTGAAGATGAAGTACCACAAGAAATTAAAACATACTCACCCACCTCTCAGTAAAAAAAAAATTATGAACAAGAATATTTACCTTTGACCGGAGAGAAGCTGTTTCAGACGGTCCTCGAGCAGAACTTTCTGGTGGATGTGCAAGCTGCTCAGGAATAACCTTTTCAAGCACATCAGCGTCAGTAGTGCCTATACCTGTGTTTGTCCTCGTGCTTTGAACAGCAGCACCATTGACACATCCACTGACTCCAGAATCCAATCTCTCAAATATCGGGTGTTCCATTTGCTCTGTTGCTCCACTTTCCCTTTCCAAGTGAAGAGGGGAGCTAGCTCCATTACCAATTGGAGTAGCCTTTGAGTTTGCATCACACACATCATCATTAGGGATTTCTTCTGAAGGCTGGCAACATTCGACCATTATATCCAAGAGTAAATCGATAATTGCCTGCTGTAATACTTTCACTCCCATCAACAAATTCATTAAACTCGGGGATGATTCCTCAGACTTGGAGACCTTCTTCCCATCATTAGAGCCAGAAAGCTTGGTAGGAAGGAGTAAGCGCTTCACTTTGGCAGGGTCATCAAGATAGACACGAAGCCCAGTCAAAAAACCAGCTATAGCACCAGCGTCCATCAAAAGCTTCTCTCTTAAAGTGACTTGTGGTTGTGAAGGATTGTCTCCATATGTAAGATGAAACCCTGCTCTAGAGAGGAGCTTTCTGAATATGTCCTCTTCATCACCACCTATTCCTTCACTGTCTTCAGAGTCTATCAGTTCATCAGGGTCAGTTGTCAGAGCGTCCTGATCATCCTCAGAGGCAAGAACCTGATCAAAATGAAAGCAAATATTTCTAACATATTAACTATGGATAAATCTGGGAAGCATGCTAGGAGTAATGAAATAGCAAGTAAACCAATAAAATTGATCCTCGGCAACCACTCCTCTCCCTCCTTCCCTCCTCTCTTCCCACAAAAAAAAAATATTAAAACTCTGCTCAGAGAAATCACTCAACTCCACAAGAACATTAGACATACACCTTAGTCCTTAGACAGGCTTTTCCGTGGAAGCGAAAGTATGACAAGGAAGACACAACATCGGCATGAAAGTTGAAGGGAATGGAAAAAATATAGGACTTATAAGAATATCAAAAGGACAAGAGATTTTCCCCTTATTTGAAAGAGAATAGAAAGATGTATTGCACCCGAAAACCCTCGTTACTAGAGTGATCCAACCACAGTCCACACCCAAAAAAAAAACCTTAGCAATTTAGGGAGCAGCAGAGGAGCTTTTGGAGTACATAAATATGTTATATTATCAATCTACCACCTAATACTCTAACAGCTTTGTTCCGGAAATATTCACTAGTTACTTGCACCTTTGAGGTTTCACCAAATAAGCACATGTCCCGCTGGATCTCAAACTCCCTACCCCTTGCAAATTCGAAACTCAAAGTAGAATACTCATATTATAGTAATAGCAATATACGAAGTATAAGACTACCAATTTTTATGAAGTTCCAAAGTTTTGGGGAATCAACGGGAAGTTACCAAAATATTCAAAGATTGTCCTTCCACAATGCTCGAAATATCCGTCTCCTGCTTTCAAAACCTAGAAAATTCTACTCGAGATAAATTCTTCAGTTGCGTTTCATTAAAACAAGTTTAACTGCGCTGAGTAAGATGGAAAACAACATCTCATATGAGTAATATCTGGTGCCCAACATATCCAACATATATCTCTCTTCTCTAGCCGTTATTTTCTTGTTTAAAGTTCAACAGCCATGACAGTAACAACCCTTGGACAAAGGCTTGTAACTTTCACCTCAAATATTAGTTTCAGGAAAAATAGGTTAGGATAAAGGCCAATAAGTTTAGATAAGTTCAGATAAGGGCTACCAACTTTATTTACAACTAAAACCCAGTTCAGGTAAGAGCTCCGAAAAAGGTTCAGATAAGATCCAATAAGTTTTAATAAGTTTAGATAAAAAAAAGCTTTCTAAGCAGAAATACAAAGCCTAAGCCCATACCAACGAGATATGGAACCTACTAATGTTAATATATCAACACTATGTGCAAGTTTCCATTTTTCATCCAAAAAGTTCTATAAACACGGGATCACAAGCATTTTAATAGTCTGCCTCGGTAGTAAGTAGCACAAATTAAGACCACATTACAAAGCCATGCTAAACTGGGAAGTGATAGGAACTACAAGATGTTTACAAAGAGTTACATGTTGAAAATATATACTAGTATAATACTATAATAATTTCTGTAAAATATATATATACTTCAACAATTAGGGAGAATGATACAGCCGTACCGAGAAACCATGTCGTATAGGCTATTGTAAAATATATATGTTTTATTGTATCACTGACAGAGAAACCATATCGTATAGGCTATAAAACATAAGGGAGAGAAATCAGATTGTCCATTTACCTCCAAGTCAGAGAACTCAAACCAAGGACAGCAATCCAAGATTTCACAAACAAAAACCACAGTATCTCGCAAAAGAAACCCAGCATCTGGTTCTAGCATGTCAGAAACCTTCATGAACTGGAGAACAGAATTGTTCCAAGTTTTCGTACAGATAGAGGATTCCTTCCAAACGGTCTTGACAGGATTCTTCTGATTTACCACAGCCATCCTGTATCTAACCCAAAAATTCTTATCAGGGTCAGTTCCAGCTGATTGATCACTCTCCAGATATATGCAAATGGTGTCAAAGGACTCATATACACCTGTGCCATGAAAATTAAACCATCAACTAATTACCATCAACCTTCAACAAAGAACATGAGGAAGGAAAGAATTATGTAAGATTATGCACTTACCAATACGTAGCTCGCATCCACCGGCCTGAAAGAATTTGCTGAAAATTTTCCGGGTCTCCATTATTTCCTTGAAGGACAAAAAGTTTTCAACTTTCCAGGTAAACGAACTTTTCTTTTCAGTGTTATCAGTCTCAGAACCGTTCTCGGAGAAGTCCTCCATGATGGAGGTTTCCTTCAATATAAGAACCTCTGCTGAGAAAATGACACTATCCTGCACAAGGAACCCTGAGTCTTGATCAAACAGGCTAGTAAGTGTAACAAATTCACGCCAGCCCCAATCCTTAGCAGCTTTGGAGTAGCGATTTTGGGATTCTTTCGTCACAGATTTCTCCTCTATCTTCTGGTTCACAACTGACAGTCTATGACTAACAAAGCAACTCCAATCACTTGAGGTATTTCGTGAATCTGTAACCTCGAGAAATACAGAGAGGTGACACGGAGGCTGGGACTGCCCTGGTAGCACAAGAGTATAAGGTTTTGCAGGAATTTGAGAAGAAAATACCATCAGTAAAATTCAGAACCTAGTTTTCTGAGGAATAGAACTTGAACTATTGACAAAGCCAGCAATATATACTTGCAACCCAGCCCCTTTAAAATAACGCAGGACATGAATCGAGAGGAATAACTTCAAACCACATGTCTAAAAGGTCGGGTCCAAGACACTTTGAACTAAAGGTTCAAATACAAAATGAGTCATTAAACAACTATTCTCTCCTTCATCCTTAGAATAGTGTATAAACATTAAAAATAGAATAGGGAAATTACCTATCAAAAAAAGGTTTGCACTTTTTGGCATAGGCTTAAGAACTTAACATCTTTGAAGAAGGGAAATACATATGACATGAACTGAAATTAGAATGTAGGTTTTCAATCGAACCAAACAGAGCCTACATGTAAGCACATAACCATCAGAGCAGAAGATATGCTCGCAATGCATAACTGAACTGAAATAACCATTTAAGAAGAAGAAGTAGGAGTCACGTACCTCGGGGATAAACAATAAGTCGACAGTCCCGATTGCCAATCTGAAATCTCCTGCTCTTAATGCAGAGCCCAGTTATCTTCCTTTTCTTCAGAAGGTCCTTCAACCTGGTAAAATTATCAATCCTCCAAGTGAACTTCCCACTATGGCTATCTGACTTCCTCGAACCACCACTCCCCGCCCTCACTCCTAGGGCAATCCCGTTCTTAGAAAAACTACTGAACTCCTTAATAACGTGGAACGATGTGCTAAAAACCGCAGTATCATTCACCAAAAACCCCGTATCAAGACCAACAAAATCCGACATCTTCATATAATCATTCCATCCCAAACTTGTATTATCCCCGCTCTTATTATCTGCTGCAAACCTCCCATATGAGTCCCTCTGCATATGATTCAAACCCTGTTTCTGATTCAATACTGACATCCTAAATAAGCACCAACAACTCCTCTCTGACAGTAAAACCGTTGTCCCACTACTCTTTTCCGTGTCCTTACTTTCCAAACACATGGACAAATGCTCCACCCCATTCACCGAGCTCTGGTACACACTAATCCTCAAATTGCACTCCCCAGCAGGAAACACAGGGCTCATAATCTTCTGTGTCTTAATCATTTCCTTAAACAAACTAAAATTATGAACTTTCCAAGTAAACTTCCCACTCAGAACATCAGACAAAGACGACCCTGCATTCCCCACCCCGGAAATTGCCCCTCCTCCTCCCCCTCCTACGCCGCCTCCACTTCCAACCCCACATTGCACCTCACTATTACTATTATCCCTAGTAAAACTAACACTCTCATTAAGTATCAAAATATCAGCCATTATCAAAATAGAATCCCCATTAAACACAAACCCCCCTTTCGAATCAAGCACACAATTTGACGGCGTAAAATCACACCACCCGTGCGATTTCTTTTTGCTACTAAACCTATGCCAAGAATCCCTATGTATAGTTTTGGAATCATCCACCAAATTAACAAGCGATAATCGATAACTAGTAAAACACTCCCATCTAGACGAATTTGAAGGCGATTTAGTAGGGTCCACAATTTGCAGATAAACAGAAATATAACCAGGTAAAGCTTGAGAATCACCTTTGGGATAAACAAGAAGACGGCAATCAAAACCTCCTACCTCAAAATACTTGCTCCAAAGTGCCCTAGCTTTAATTTTGGGGAAATTAGCGACGGTCCAACGACAAATTGCGGAGAAATCGCCGCGGCGTTCAACGACGATTGATTCTTGTCCGCCGGTTGCGGTGGAAGGCGCAGATAAATCCTCTGAAGATGACATCGCCGCCGGAGGATCGGCGGCGGACACGGTGGTGGAAGGGAGGGAGGAGAGAGAAACAGCTTCCGATGAAGATGACGACATAGATGAAGAAGATGAGGTTTGTTGTTGTTGTTGTTGGAGGTTTTGCAGCTGCTTCATAGCTGAAGAATGGTGGTGCTCGGTTTTTTAGTTTTCCTTTTCTTCTTTTTTTAATGTTGTTGTTCTTGTAGTTCACTTTCTTTCCTTCCTTAGGTTTAGGTTTTGGTTTTGTAAATTTGTTACCTTTTGGAGATTTTTTATTACTACTTCTCCATTCTCCAAATATTACATCACTTGGACTTAATAATATTAGCACTATAATCTTTGATCATCTTTTATGATGTATACATAGGGAAAAAAAATAGTATGTGAATCTTGTTAGATTTATTTTAATATATTATACTTTATAATTTTTACTTATTCCGTTTGCATAATACGACATATTAAATGTCGAAACTATGTGTTGGGAGCGTAAAAATCAACATTAATATTTAGGAAATTCATCATGCTTTCTTTATTATTTGGAGGAAATGCGTGCAATGCAAACTTAAGTGTATGTATTCTTCACTTATCTCAATTTAATCGTCACACTTTCTGTTTAGGTTTGTTTCAATTTAATTGTCACGCTTTCTTTTGTTAAAAAGGCCAACTGATAATTTATTTCATCTCTGCTACTCCCTCCGTATTTATTTAAGAGATACACTTGGTCGGGCACGGGTATTAAGAAGAAGAATTGAATGAAATAAAGTAATAAAACAAGTGGGGTTGAGTAGATATTTTAATAAGAAAAACAAGTGGGGACCATATCATTTTAGGAAGTGGGGTGGGGGTGGGGTATAGATATATTATTTAATTAGATGGCGGGGTTGATAAGTTACTAAAAATGACAAGTGTATCTTTTAAATAAATACGGCTGGTAAAGGTAAGTGTATCCCTTAAATTAATACAGAGGGAGTATCACTCTTAAAGATTATGGTCCACATCTTCTATCATATATACCTAATCTATAAAAAGAAACACCATAGATTATTAGAAGCCATGTGGCATCTTATTATTATAAGCCATGTGGCATCTCTCCTTTCGTCCATCATTTTATTTTGTTTTTTTCCCAATTTTTTTTTATTGTTTCTATGATTTACAACTTCTAATGCCTCTTCCACTTCATTTTCCTTATTCAACATCAAATTATTAATAGTCTAATATACTCATTAGTCTCTTCCACTCCACCCCTTTAACATGCAATATTTATTCAACATATAATTTTTATATTTTTCCAACCTTCAAATTACACCTCTATTTAACTCATATATTACCAAAAATCACAAGTACTCACTAATTAAAACTTCAAAAGACATCTGAACAACCACTATACAACTGCCAGTTCTATGAACGGGCTCAAAAGCTAGTTTGATTAAAAAGATGTTTCACTATCTCACGTAACATATACTTATCTATACTATATATCAAATGATGTTTCTAAAAATGTTTATATGCCACGTGGCACGCTTATGAATAAAGTATTTCATGTAAATTTTATTTATTTAAAAATTTAGAAATGGAGCATGTATATTGCTTGAACCCCCGACCTCATATTTAAATAATAAAGTGTTTACCACTAAGATATAACATGTTATATGTTGTCATTGCAAAAAAAAAAAAAAAACAAAAAAACAAAAAAACAAAATACTTCCTCCGTTCATTTTTACTCGCAACGTTTGTCGCTTTCACGCATGCCAATGCACAACTTTGATCATTAATATCTTTAATTCTCTTTAAGAAAAAATTATAAAAGTTAATATTTTGAAAATACACATTAAGACGAATCTAACAAGATCCCCCATGACTATGTTTTATCTTACGTATAAATCACCAACAATGGTCAAAGTATAATATATGAATAGTGTATAAATTACAAACGTTGCGAGTATTAAAAATCGGAGGAAGTACAAATGAATTAATTAATAACATTATCCAAATAATAATAATATAAATGTTACTAAGCAATAACTTGTAGTGTCGCTCAGGCATAAAGGCTAGATTTTTTTTTTTTAATTACAATATAGTAATAGATAAGCCTGCAGCAAATTCATCACATAAAATTACATTAAAAGTTTGATCAGCTATTAAATTGAGATGGAAAGAGTAATATTCCATAAAGAAAACATCTATTTAGTTATTGTAAAAACAGAATATATAAAACAGTTAAGAGAGGTGCATGCAGAATCCTATTTCCTTTAAACGGTTCTCGCTTCTCACTCAGAACAGAAGTTCGAGGTTTAAACCCTCGAGTTGGCAACAGTCGAAGGCTAAGTCCTAACCACTCCGCTCGTTCAGAGAGCTCCTAGACGAGTCAATAATATAAATATGTCGGTGCAGTAGGGATAGGGAGAGTAGGAAATTCACCAAAATATAATAGGAAACAGTGGATCAAACACTGCATAATCCATTCAGTGAACCTTTCAGGGAAGCAAATTTCACTAAGCATAGTTTTTAAAAGGTCATTCAATAGAGCCATAAGCCTTTTTCAAATCAACTTGAATCATGCATCCATGGGAGCTATTCTTCCTAGAATAACCTTTTATCCCAGAGAATAGAAAAGCTCGAATAGGAACTAGCTTTGTTGGAAGCAACCAAGCCTGTTGAACTACAGCTTGCTGTTTGACAAAGGCCGTGTTAGCTAAGAAAGATATATTTAAGTAAACAGATTAAGGAGGCTAAAAAAAGATCCTTTGACTTGACAGGTGCAAGCAGACAACCTTCTGTTCCTTTGGTTTCTAGTTACGTACTCACTATTCTTTTCAATACATATACTGGATACTACTATGCTTCGGCGGGTGTCGATTAAAGATAGAATAAAGGGGCATCTTCTACTTTTTATCCTAATTGTTGGTTTAGTTTATGCATGGAGAAAAGGACAAAAAAAAAATTGAACCAGTTATGAATTATTAAACTTATTATACTTGATTGCAACTTATCTAAACTTATTGGATATGGAACTTATTTTTTTTTAAAGTGAACAAAAGGCCCCCTTAGTATATATCGATGGTAGCACAATATTGATAGCCAAACAAATTGGCTTGAATTTTTATTTAGTTAGGCCTTGTTCTTCTGAGTTTTATTTGGCTGAACTGAACTGAATGGCTGAACTGAAAGAAACTGAATGGAACTTAACTGAACTAAACTTAATCGAATAGTAAATAATAAATAATAAATTAATAAATAATAAATGATAAGTAATAAACAATAAACAATAAATAGTAAATAGTAAATAGTAAATAGTAAATAGTAAATAATAAATAATAAATAATAAATAATAAACAATAAATAATAAATACTCCCTCCGTCCCGTTGGGCGCTTGCCGCGTGTCCAGTCAGTTGCACCAACCAATAAAAAAAATAAGTTTAAATTGTAACGGCTCTATTGTTTAACGGCTAAGTTTAGCCGAAAATAATTAATAATAATAATTATAAAAAAGTTGTACCAACGGTCATAAAATCTCAAGATCTATAAATAGAGACCCATTTTGCTATATTTCGACACACTATCAAAAATATTTTTTCTCTCCAATATCATCAAAATCAATTTCATACAAAGTATTACTATAATTTGTGCTAAATTGAAAAAATTACTGAAATTTTTCCGAAACATATATTTTTGGTAATCTTTTTTCTGGTATTTTTTTATTAGTTTTATCATTATTATTCTTATTGGCTTTATTATTTTTATTGTTACTAGTAGGTATATTTACTATTAAATTTATTATTGTTATTAGTGTGCTTGCATATTATTAAAAAATAAAATGGACCTTAATTACTCTTCTCAAAATTCAGAAGACACTGATGATTTTGATCTTAACCTTGACAACAATCAGCATTCCGGCTTTAATTTATATTCGCAGTGGAATTCTTCCTCCTCAAAATTGTCAACAATCTTTTTATGCTAACAATGTTGTTGACCATGAAGTTGTAGAGGAAAAGTGTCATAAAGACACAGGAACCGATCATGACGCATTTGTTTCCTGTTAAACCAAATCAACCACTTAAGGTTGCATCTCAATCTCGAAGTTGGTCGATTTTGGAGGATGATAATCTGGTTGATTCCTACATGAGAGTGTGCTCCGATGAGATTATAAGCACCAACATTAAAAAATATTGAGATTTGGAGACTAGTTGATGTACGCTACAACAAAATTCAAGAATGTAGAACGGATAAACTTATTGTAAGAGGCGCAAAGTGTTTAGAGAGTCTTTGGAGAAGGATGACTTCAAACATCATTTTGTGGGCTGTCGGTTATGGAGAAGTTGCCAAGATATTCGCAAGTGGGAATAGTGATGGGGACCAAATTGCTACCGCTCACAAGATATTGCGCGATAATTCAGAAAACAAAAAGAACTTCACATGTGAGTATTGTTGGAAGATGCTTACTGATGACCCAAAGTGGAGGTTGATGATAAGGTGGGGTATATCAAAGAAAGAGAGAGAAGCATACAATGCCAGTCTAGAAGCTTCTATTGAAGATATTGAAGGAAGTGGCAAAAGAACTAGACTTGATGATGATGGTGACCCCGTCTCAGCATGTGGTGAAATCTTTGTATCTTGAAGTTTATCTCAACCAGATGGTGTAAAGAGAACTAAGGCCAAAAGAAAAGGCAAAGGGGTAGAATCATCAGAGGTAGTTTCTTCTTTTGGAAATCAATTGCAAGGTAGCACTGAAATTAGGACTCAAGAGCACCAACTAAACTTAAGGAAATTTTATTCGATGAATTACGGGAAACGAGGAGGATAAAACATCTTCAAATATAGGAAAGGAATGTTCAAGTTTCTGAGATAAATTCTCAATTGGAGGAAAAGAGAATTCGGTCGGAAGAGGTAAAGACGAAAACATAATTTCTTGCAATCATTGATGTCAATGGAATATCTAACTCCTAATGAGGAAAAAGCAAATGATAGATTGATTATGAAGCTTCTTGGTGGTGCTAATTAGTTTCTATTTAGCAAAGTGTTTAATGTTTAGTTTATTTCATGTGTTTAAATTTTATGTCACAAACTAGTTTTAATAGTTTTGAATAAGCTTGTATTAATTCGTGTTGTGCCTTTAAACTTGTATTAGTTCGTGTTATATCTTTAACCTTGTATTACTTTGTGTATGTAATATATTATTTTCCCCTGACAAGTTGTATTTTACACATTGTTGTTATTATATTCTATGAAAAATTGTTGTCTAACAAACAATTGTTCTGTTTATGAAAATCCAATAAAATATTATCAAGAAATCCATAAAATCTTATCAATAAATCGAAAATCTTAGAAAGAACATCCAATAAAATCGTATCAAGGAATCTGAATAGTTTTATCAACAAATTAATCGGAAATCTTAGGAAATCTAAGAAAATAAAATGAAATCGTATCATGTAGTCCATATAATCTTATCAACAAATCGAAAATCTAAAAAATCTTAGAAAATACAAAAAAATCTTATCACGTAATCCATATAATTTTATCAACAAATCGAAAATCTTAGAAAATCATAGAAAATCCAATAAAATCTTATCACGTAATCCATATAATATTACGAACATTCCTCTTTAAATACACTCACATTCTCAAACTCATTTCTCACACTCACTTCTCATTATCACATTCTATTATATCTCACAAAAAATGTTATTTGAAAAAAGTTCAAGCTTAGAATTGTCTGATGAAAATCCATACGGAGAAATTGATCGAATGGTTGACGATTTTGTCACTCATCATTTACCAAACACATTCTTTGCACGAGGTCTTATACTTCGAAATGTGATGATGACATTTCGATCAGCAGATAGAAACCGTGAAGAAGGCCATAACCACTTGTTTAGTGATTACTTTGCGATCAATCTAGTATATTCAATCAAGAAGTTTTGTCGAAGGTTTCGAATGAGAAGACATTTTTTCTATATCATAAACAAAGTGGTTGAAAATGATGTTTTCTTGCAACAAAGAAGAAATGCTGCCGAAAAACTAGGGTTATCAGGATTGCAAAAATGCATTGCAACTATCAGAATGTTAGCGTATGCTTTGGCTACGGATGCGATTGATGAATATCTACGAATGGGTGAATCGACTTCAAGAAAATCATTATTAATTTTCACTCAAGGGGTACGTAATCAAGCATTTTGAAGAAGATTACCTGAGAAATCCTACAGATGAAGACTTAATAAGGATCCTTTATCAAAATGAAATGCGCGGATTTCCTGGCATGATCGGTAGTATTGATTGTATTCATTGGGAATGGAAGACGCATGGAGAGTTCGATACCAAGGATGCAGCGGGAAAGCTACCATAATTCTTGAAGTTGTTGTAGATCAAGATCTATGGATTTGGCATTCATTTTTTGGGGTATTCCTGGTTCATGTAATGACCTTAATGTTCTGCACCGTTCTCTAGTTTTTGATGATGTTTTGCAAGGTAACTTGGTAAGGCACCTCCTATAAATTTTCAGGTGAATGGGAATGAATTCAACATGGAGTACTACCTAACATATGGTATTTATCCAAATTAGGCTAAGTTCATTCAAGGATTTCTCGTCCCCAACTTGAAACGGAAAAGGTTGTTTGTTGATAGACAAGCGCATGTTCGTAAGGATGTTGAACGTGCGTTCGGAGTTTTGCAAGCAAGATTCGCCATTGTACGACAACCATCTCTTGCTTGAGATGAAGATATATTATGCGATATAATGAAGGCTTGTATCATCTTGCACAACATGATAGTTGAGGATGAATGAGATAGGTATGTCCGAGGTGATGTGTTACGAAGGTACTATGAATAAGACCTTTCGAGTTTAACCGCAACAGTGAATAATAGTGAACCCTTTGAGTTCCAGACTGGACAACCCGTCAACATTAATGCATACTTGGGGAGAAGAACAACTTTGTGTAGCAGTCAAACTCATCACTCTTTGAAAGATGATTTAATTGAACACATCTAGCAAAAATATGGAGGCAACAATCATTAAACTCATGCCTCGAATAAGAGTTTTCATTTTAGTGATTGCGTTTGATTTATCGTATTTAAATTTTTTTATGGCGTGTTTAATGTATTTTACTTTGGCTTTATGATGTTTTAGTTCATAGCATAATGAGTTTAGTTGTTGTAATGTTCTAATTATCCGAAACTTGTGATGTTTTAGTCCATCTATTTTGTATTTTATTCAATTATGTCCCTTTATGTTATTTACATTTATTAAATATTTTCAATTAAATTTAGAGTATTAAAGGTATAAAATATCGAAATGTATATAAAAATAACGTAAATAAAAAGTTAAACGTTAATAAAATAATTTATCTTAATTAATTGTTAAAATGCGCATTTAAGTTATTAATATAATTGAATAAAATACAAAATAGATAGAGTATGTGAGAGGTAGAAAATGTGGTAGGGTTTAGTGAATAGTAAGAGAAGAGTGGTGATTTTTTTTTAGTTCATTGGTGGGATGAATTTGTTGTCAAAAATTTTATTTATGGGGAAAGTGATATGGAGGAGTAAGAAAAAGAGATAGTGGTGAGATTTCTTTTCCTCATTGGTGAGAGTGGTTTTAGGTGACATAGGAGAGAGATTAATAGATCTTGAATAAGAATCTCCCCTTATTGTTGCAGCTATATGGATAAACACGAGTTGGTTTTAAGTTCGAGAAAGCTCTTATACTTTTTTTAACGCAAACTACGGAGAATATATTAATTAAAAGTTAACCTATTACACTGTTTTTTAACAGTGAAACTGGGATACTACTTCCACTAACATTTAGAATAGAAGTAGACCGGAACTTAGCTCACCAAAAACCAACAAAGTTACTTAGCATGACAACTAGCGTTATAATACATCCAAAAGATTACACCTACTATAGACACGATCTCTTGTAGACCAGATGTAGAATGATAGAAGCTCATAAAAACAACCAACAAATTAGATTCCATTTCCTCCTGTAGCATTAGCCCTTATCACCATTGTAGATTTTTTGTCATTCTCATAATCAACTTTAACTGAAACTGGAGGATCAAAGTGGGATTTATGACAAACAACCATATCCATAGCAATAGCAGCAAGGCCATGGGCCACCAGATTCTTATGACGCGGAATATGTCTGAACTCCAATTCCCAATTCCCGTTGATCAGCTTTCGCACCTCCTCAACGACAGCCACCAACTCATGATGAGGATAAAGATTCACAGTTGAGGTATCAAGCATAAAGATCAGAGAGTCAGCATCTGTCTCCACCTCAAGCTTGTCAATATCGAATGTTTTTGCCACAGACAGACCCTCCCTCAAAGAAAGAAGTTCGGCTGCAAGAGGATTCTTCGCATTAAACTTGCTTGAGTATCCCAGAAACCAATCACCTGTTTCCTTTCTCAGAACCCCTCCACCTCTAGCGTTATCAATACCTTTCCAATCTCCATCCGTATTCAGTTTCATAAACCCCCTAGCTGATGGTAGCCAGGTTGGTGAAGGAGGCACAAAATCACCAACTTTCTCCTCGCCCTTTCCCTGTAAAACGAAACAAGTTATTTTCCAATCTATATAAAAGGCATTGTAAAGAGAAAAGGAACTCCCCATTTTGTGCTAAAAAACAATAGTATTTCTATTCTTCCATAAATGCCAACAAGCAACCATAAAATAATACTTTCCAAGAATCATTTAAACTAAGATTATAACTAATCCAGTTATACCAACTTGAGTTCTAGAAATTATTGAAATTAAAACCAAATGGAGTAGAAATCCTTTGGAAAATGAAATTCCACAGGATTGAAGAAGCCGGACAATCCCGGAAAATATGTATATGACTCTCCTCCTGCAGATTGCATCTAACACAAGTAGCAACTATTTGAGTAATAAACGTGTTTAAATTCTGAGCACAAGGTAAAATTTCATGCACACAATTCCATATTAGCATTTTATACTTAAAAGGTGTTTTTAATTTCCAAAGACTTTTCCAAGGAAACTGATGGGTACTCACAGAACTTGTGTGAGGAAGACTATATGAAGAGGAAGAAAGAAGCAAATTTTTACGCGGACTTAATAGAAAAGGACCCTTCTTTAGATGGGGTTCAACGAATAAAATCCTCTATAGAGGATTGAGGTAGGGGAGTAGCTAAAATCTTCCTCTTCAACTCAGGTGAAATTAAATAATCAATATTCCAATTCCCATTTTTAATAATGTGGCTCACAAACCAATGGGCTTTGCTATCTGGAACTTCCCTATCCATATATTTATAAATTGGGCCTGACCCCACCCAATGATGATATCATAATGAAGTTGTATTCCCATTACCAATTCCCACAATTAATCCTTTCTCCAAAAGATGACGACCTTTCAAAATATCTCTCCACATCGGAGAATTATAAGGTTTTGTTGTAACATTAAAAGAGAAGTCTTATGGCGATATTTATCATTCATAATTCTAACCCAAAGTTTATTCGGTTGCGTAAGCATGGTCCACCTTAGCTTGGACATAAAAACTAAATTCCAATCTTTTAACTTCCTAATTCCTAATCACGTTGCATGCATTGGTTTCACAATGTTATGCCATCCCGTTCTTAGCACATACCTAGACCTATCCACTTTATTCCAAAGAAACTTCTTATAGTTTTCTCAATTAAACTAAGGACACTGGACGATAAGAGAGAGGTCTGCATAGCATATACCGGATAAGAGTTTAGAACTGACTTGATCATAGTGCATCTTCCAGCCATATTAAGCATTTTTGCTTGCCAACCACTAATCCTGTCCATAGTTTTCTGAAGAAGCTCAGAATAATTACTCAGCTTAAGTCTATTTGAACTTATTTGGACACCCAAATATTTCTCGAAAGAAGAGGTAAACTTAAGATTATACCTAGAGCACAAATCTAATCTTAAAGTATGATTCATTTTGGAAGGAAATATGAGATTAGACTTACTTAAACTTATACGTAGGCCAGACTCATTCCCGAAAATATTTAAAACTTCCATAATTACTTCTAAGTTTTGGACACTTGCTGTCCCAAAAAAGAAAACGTCATCAGCATAGAAGATGTGGGATATAGAAATATTCCTAGTAAGCTTAAGGGTTTCCCATAATTTCTGTTTCACATAGTCCTCAATCATTATGGATAATCTTTCGAGACAAAGAACAAAGAGATAAGACGAAAGCGGATCACCTTGACGAATCCCCCTCGTCAGCCTAAACTCTTTGGTATTCTCCCCATTCCAAAGAAATGAAATAATGGGACTAGAAACACAATTCATAATTAACTCAACCATTGAATCCGGGAATTTGAAACCTACGAGAGTTTCTCTAATGAAATTCCACTCCAAGTTGTCATACGCCTTGGTAATATCAAGCTTTAAGGCCATAATCCTCTTTCCTTTCTTTGCTTTATTAATGAAGTGAGCTACTTCCTTTACAATAATAATATTTTCTTTGATGCCCCTATTAGGCACAAAACTAGATTGAAGGGGACTAATTAGATCACCTAGAACCGAAGTAATACGAGAAACAAGGATTTTCGTAATTAATTTATACATGGTGTTGCAAAGGCCAATGGGTCTGAAATCAGAAATGTACGTAGGATAATCAGATTTTGGAATCAAAGAGATGTAAGACACATTAATCTCTTGGGGTATCTGGCATTTCTTAAAACAATCAACTATAAAGTCAGTAATAATATCACTTAATTCCCCCCCATAAGCGCTTGTAAAAAGTAGTTTGAATACCATCTGGTCTTGGGTATTTCATGGACTCCATCCTCATGAGATTAAGTTTAATTTCATCAGTAGAGGGAAACGACTTCATTTGATTAATAGAGTTGTCATCCAAAGTGATTAAAGGTTTTAAATTGGAAATTCTCTTACTGGTAAGGTGAGTCGTAGTAAAAATATTCTGAAAATGAGTAGCCGCAATATCTTTCAATTGATTATCATCAGTAACCCAATTATCAGTGTTTAAGCATTTTAAAGTTTGAATTTTTCCTTTTGTTTTTTTTGACCTTTGCAAATAAGGTGAAAATATTTAGTGTTGTAATCAACAAATCTACGCCAATTTATGCCAGCCTTTTGTGCCCATATAATACACACTTTTAAAAAAATAACATTAAGTTGTTTACGAAGATCATGTTCCAAAGTGACCAAGTAATTTGAATGATGTTTACCAAGGGCTATTTGAATCCCATCAATCCTAGCTAACATCCTTTTTCTAATTTTAGTAATATTTCCAAAATATTTTGATTCCACGAGTAAATATTAGTAATAAATCTATTTCTTCCTTCTAAATAATTATGAGTGGGAGGATCCCAATTCTTTAGGAAGAATTGTTTAAAATCAGGATGTTCTAGCAAGACTTCTTTGTATCGAAACGGATAATTACCTGAAACATTACGATTAATAATAGAAACAACAATAGGCGAATGATCTGAATAAATCCTGGGCAGATGCAAAACCTGTGTTTGAGGAAAATTCTGCAGCCAAGTAGGGTTAGCCAAAACTCTATCTAATTTTTCTTTAATACATGCAACTCCTTCACGCATGTTTTCCCATGTGAAGGGATTTCCAGAATAGCCCAGATCTACTAAGCCAGCTTCATCCCTAAAGTTATTGAAATATCTACATTGCGAAGGCCTAAAGTTACGACCCCCACTTTTTTCATTCTGGGAAGTAACCTCATTCAAATCTCCAACCATCAGCGAAGAAGCGGTAGCAGGAGGAAGATTACATTGAAGGGAATTCCAAACCTGATGACGTTGCACCGCCGAGCTTGGAGCATGCATACCAGTAATCAAAGAATATTTTTTCACATTCTTAAAATGGAAAAGAGCATGAAAGAAAAAAATCACCAGTAGTATAATTCACTAAATAAATATCATCTTTCCAAAAAAGCTAGATCCCACCCCTCCTTGAGCTGGTCGGGACCACTCTAAAATCATCAAACCCTAATTGGCCTTTAACTTGCCTAGCACATAAATCATCCGCCTTTGTCTCCAAAAGAATGAAGGCAGCAGGATGTTGATTAGAAACTATATTCTTAGCGTAAGGCAGAAAATCATCCCTAGAGGCACCCCTAACATTCCACAAGATAAGTGTAACACCCTAATAATTCCTTGCTTTTATAAAACCATTTTCCAACTTAAAATAAAGGAATTAATAAAGTATTACCGCCACCGTGATAACGGTTAAGGCTATTACCAGAATTACGCAGCGGAATTAAATGTCAACTAACTTTAAAAACATAATTAATGAGATATTGAGGCCTCCTACAATTTGGAACCATAATGGCCCAAAACCCAAAACATAAATGGTTTCAAACATTTCAAACATAATTAAAGTATTATTAAATAGTTCAAAATACGAAAACATGCAACTCTCTCGATCATCCCAAGCCACATGATTCCGATTAGGGATGGCAGTGGGTAATGGACCCGACCCGGATCCGTGGATCCAGATCCGTTTTTAGCGGATCTGGATCCTCAATTTTGGGACCCGACGGATCCGGGTAGGATCTGGATCATTGGTTTTAAAAACGGATCTGGATCGGGTCCTAAGTCATTACCCGGATCCGGATCCGTTTACCCGTTTTTATAAAAATTAAAATTAAAATATAAAAATAAAGACTTAAGATTTGTAGCATTATTGAAGTTTGTTGAACTTTTAATATTATTTATGTTGGATTTGTTAAATTTGATTTTAGTGAATGCTTGTATGGACAAATAGTGTTGTTATTGAAGTTTAATTAAACTATGTTTTAAGGTTAAAGTGAAAATTAGGGTCGTTTGATGAAAAAATAAGTTAGGATCCATTTTGGATCCGTTTTGGACCCGGATCCGTAGGATCCGTCGGATCTGGATCTGGATCCTCAATTTCATTACCCAGCGGATCCGGGTAGGATCTGGATCCTTGCCTAGAAAACGGATCTGGATCTGGATCCTAGAGGAACCGGTCCAGATCTTACCCGTTGCCATCCCTAATTCCGATCTACCAACCTGCTATTTTATTCTACTCCTCATCAATGTAAGTGCAAATGATAGATCATCATAGGGTCATTAAGGCAAAGGCCATGACCAAAACACACAAAGCACGTATCAGCAAAAGCTGAGTACTTACAAGCATAGAGTGAATGAACTAAAACATGCATCACTCACTAAGTACTAGTCAAGATGCCAAAGCCATATAATAATAAACAATCAATCATGAATACAAGACTCGACTCTTGACTCACAATTTATTTAGAATAAGCTTCGAACGGGCCAAAAGAATAATCCACAAAGGGAAAAAGTGATGGGAGCCAACCATACACCAAATATATAATAATAAAATCGGGCCATACCGAGTGTCGGGCCATACCGACGGAATTCCTGCGCATAATATAAATGAAACAACGTCTTGTATCATTAGTAGGAGTACGAGCTTTCCGGCAAGACTCCCCCCATTGTTCATACTCAAGGTATATACGTTCCAAGAGTTTTGAAGCTTGTTCTGGTTGCACTTTACGTTTATTAATATTTTATTAAAGGTGAACTCAAGACTCAACAATGTACATACATACAATTAATAAACAACAACCAAAACAATCTTATTTTAATGCTTTAAGACTTGTGATCAACCAAGCAAGACACTTGTGATATTACTACCATGTTCCTCCTCACCAAAGTGAGACTCCACATCATGCACATTAACATGAGGGTTGTGCCCTTGCACGACAAATCCTAATTCATTTCATACATAATATTCCCAACTGAACCCTACATGTGCGGTGGCTTACGTGAGCTAACCCTTCACATGTGGTAAAATAAATAGTACAACGAAGTACGAATAATTGGCTCAAAGTATGCTAGACATCCCGTACAATAGAATACAAATAAATAATCCATCCCTTGCATGTGAAATAAACCATACATGCATAAATATTGAACAACATGATTGACAATGAAATCCATACTCATAACAATTCTAACATGCTTGTTCAACAATTGATCCAATAAATCCAACATCACAAATCACATGCTCGTTCACCAAGATAAACATGATTCCACATAATGTAATTCACATCATCAACAATCATGTAATGTCATTGACAAAAGGTGTGGTCGCCCTAGACTTGTACGTACCTCGAATACCTAAGCGCATGGGCCACTTTGCAATAACGAGCACTCAACTAGAAATCACCTCCTATCATCAAAATAATGAAACTTAAATTATTTCCATGTTCATTAAATTTCCAGCAACTTTATAAAATTTAAAACCTCCTTTAGACTTTAGAATTTAATCGTTTTTCAATAATAAAAACGTCTCAATTTGCAAAATCAATCCCTAGTACGAAAACATACTTTTTCCGCCTTTAAAATCAATAAAAATCAACACTTTAAACCTTTATTCAAATCTGAAAATATAATTAATTATCATAATTAAAATCATCACCTAATTATTCTAATCAATTGACTCATTAGGTCTAGGTTAAAACCCTAACTTGAAAATCCCAATAACACTAGTTTATTATCATAAAAATCAATGCTTTATTCAATAAACAAATCTGAAAATTCATCCTTTAATAATTAAAACAAGCCTAATGAATCACAACACGCAAATCCTCAAACCACGGTATTCATAACCGGTTCCCAGCATTTTAATTACTCAAAAAAATATTAATATAATAATTTAAAATACGGAATTTAAATAGAATAGGTAAGGAAGAAGAGAATTATACCAATCCGGCCTATAGCACGGAACAACCACGAATTAGAGTGATTGGGCGAAAATGAATTGAATTACAAATACGAACAACACACACACACACACGTCCGTGTGTGTGCGCGCGCAGCAAGGGGCGACGAGCAAGAGGGCAGCGCGCGCGGGCTGGGCGCAGCGTGCGAGCGAGAGAGAGACGAGCAGGAGGGGCATCATGCACGGCTGGGCGCAGCGTGCGAGCGAGAGAGGGACAAGGCAGGGGTGTGCGCTGAGCACACGAAACAAGGGAGGCGAGCAGGGGTGTGCACGAGCACATGAGCAACAGCAGGCCGGGCACAGCAGCAGCGCATGAGTGCTCGCTGCGGCTGCGGGCAAGAGAGGAGAGGCGAGAGAGTGTGTGGGCGAGAGGCGGACGAGCACGAGGGCTCGAGGGCACGAGGCCGTGCGGGTGCCGAGCAAAGAGAGAGGAAATAGGAGTGTTGGGCAAGAAAGAGAGAAAAGGGTTTATGACAAAATAGGGGGTCATTTAATGATGTAGGAGTCCTATTTATAGGCTCCCTAATCCCTTGATGGGCTAGGCTTAGGATATTTGAGTTGGGCTTAGGAAATAAATGATTTGGGCTAGCTTAGGATTTAAATTAAACTCTATTGATTGGGCTCGTTTAATAAAACGAATTGGACTTTTTATTTAAAACCCGAAGCTTAAAAAAAATCATTTGCAACTCATTTAATTTCCCGACTCAAGAATTAAATTCGTTTCGTAATTAATTAAAATAATAAATATTCTAATTAATTAAAATACATTAAATAAAATGCATTTAAATATTATTTAAATGTTAATAAATCGTAAAATGCTTTATAAATATAATAAAATATACTTATAAATATTATAAAAATACGAGGTATTACAATAAGCTTCATATTTAAACAGGGTAAAGGGCGAAGAAGATTAACCCGAGGAGTGGAATTAGGGTTTGGGTAAGGAGGCATGTAAAATTTCTCCCAGTCCCTCCAATGTTCCATGACCCCCATCGGACCAATGCCCTCCAGTCTTATCGGAGATACCAGAGAATGAACCTCCTTCGGCCTCATCGAAAGTTGATTGTATCTCGCCCGAACTTGCATCCCCACTACCTGGATTCTCGTTATGAACATGGCGATAAGGCGATCCGGACGACCCATATCTAGTCCGTGGCTTTCTAAGAGCAAGTGAAATATCGGCACCTCTCTTGGGATAATTAGAGGATTTTGAGCCACCCTCTGATCGATTTGAGCTCGGCGTGCCGGAGGACAATTGATAATTTCCTCCTCCCTCCTCCGAAGGGAGTCCAACTGTAGAAGAGCTCCCTGGAGCTCTGTTGGAGAAGCCGGAGATGATAGTTTCTGGAGCATAGAGGTTACCCGGTCGAAGTAGGGAACGGATTCAGAGTTGTCGGAACTGGTGCCGATAATTGTGTCTCTGTCACAGTCCTTTCCGACGAATTCCTGATGTATGGCCTCGCCGCAGGGTTCAATCGTCGTCGGTAAATCACCGGTGGATTGTCTTACATGTTCTCCGATCGTTGTTGAGTCAGCGATGATGTCATCAGAGCTAGTGATTGACTTGCTAAAGGTTGAGTTTTGCTCTTGTTCTCCATTGGAACCAGAAGAGAGAGAAAGGGAAGGAATAGAAGAAGAAATGAGAGAGTGAACTGATGAAAGAACAGAGGAGCTTGCATTTAAAAAAGGCTGATGGATTTCATTGGTTGAATTGTGGTTGGCAACAGGGGCCAATTCCAAATGTCGAATTGGATTAGACATGTGGTAGTCCTTTGGGGAGGTAATTGAACCAGCATTACTTGTGGATTCTTCCAAAATATTTTCAACATGATTGTTGTTTGTGGAATCATGTTGTTGTAGAGATTCCGCATTTATATCCAAATTTTGCTTCCTATTCTTATCTCCCATTGGTTTATTTTCCATTAATGCAGCCGAAGCATTCTATGAAGTATATTTTTTGTAACTATTAATTTTAGTATTGTTTATTGAAGTTGTTGGATTATATCTATTAAGCTTCCCTCTAATTTGATCAGATTTTTCTCTAGTGTTACGTCCTTTAGTAACCAAAGTCCATGGGCCAAAACCATCATCATTTTAAATATTAGTATTAGAACTTGTAACATTACTCGTATCACTTACCAAAGTTGTCGATATCATGTTTCTGCCCGAATTGAACCTGTAGAGAAAACATCGTTAGTAACGTTAATATTTAACCTACTAGACATACCTTGAGACATCACATTTCCGGTATTTTTTATATTATTTTGGGCTTGAGAATTGGGCTTTTCCTGAGTAGTTGTTGATACATCATGGATATTCTTTTAACCATTTGGAAAGGTACATTCACTTTCACATATTTCTTTTTCATGCCCAATCTTTCCACATAAAAAGCACAATGCCTTTATGTTTTTGTACTGAATCATTTGCTTGCTGCCACCTACCTAAACACATGTCACTAAAGGACTTAACAAATCGATCTCAATGCATACACGTGCATATCTTGGTCTCGTAAGATGATCCGTCGCATAATCTGTAGGGGTTTACAGTTAAATACATATTAACATAGCGGAATAATCCCCAAAGCCAGGAATCATGTATAAAGTACAGATCAAGCAGACTTACGTTTGTAGCGTGTTTTCCCTAGATTCAACGTATCACGAACACGAACAAGAACTCCAGATTTCGTTCCTCTACTTGGTTCACCGACACGTTCAGATCCGTCTTGAGATCGATGGCTTAGAAGTCACTCAAGATATTTGTCTTTTGGGAAGAACATTTGTATCGGAGGCACAAAGAGAGTTTAGGGTTTTCACTTTTGTTTAGGTTAAAACTAATTAGATTTGTGTGGAAAAACATGTGTGTTAGGTTATTAGAATAACCTATTAAGTAAGTGTGCCAACCGACCAAGCCAAAGCTTAGCCTGCCAGCAACACTCACACACACACAGCCATGGGCATGCACAGTAGTGGGCTTTGGGCCGCGCCCTTGCATTGCAATGTGCAGCACTTGTGCTGTTGTGCTATGTGCGCACACACAAGAAGTCACGTGGCCACGGGCCATCACTGCTGTGTTGTTGCTGCCACGCATTCGCGCCCGTGGGCCTCGAGTGCTTCGCACACTTAGCTCGTGGGTTGATGTAATACCCCGAAATTTTAAATTCGATTTATTAAAATTGAAAATATTTATTAACTTAATTTCGTTTTAATTAAATTACGAATAATCGAATTTCGTTATTTTAATTGTTTTTACGAATTATTTTAAACGATAAATTTATAAACTGAAATTATTTATTTTCGTTAACGATAATTTATTTATTTTTAAGGAATTATTTTAATTAAACATTTTATTACAAATTCTGAATTTTTGCCAAATATTGTGAAATTCATATTAAAAAAATAAAAAAAAATGAAAATGTCAGCTTTATTTTCTTGCTCCCCACGCTCAAACCAGGAAGTCAATACTTCCTTCCTTCCCTCAAAATTCTGTCCAAGTTCACTCCTTGGAGCCCAAGGAATACACCTTGTTCTTCACTCTACTTACTTACAAAATCAGAATTTTTGGATGGAATTTCAACAACAAACCAAGCACAATTTCAATTTCAATTTTTTGTGATTCAAACCCACCACCATCAACCACCGTCTGCCACCACCGCAGCCACCACCGTGCACCACCATTCTCACAACCACCTCAACCCCCCTGACCACCGTCGCCCCAGCACCACCGCACACTCCACCCCTCGTCCCTGCTCTTCTCCTTCGACACTCCCCTGTTCCCCCTCCCTTTTCTCTTCGTAGCACCACCGCCGACAACCACCACTATCTCCTGCCACCCTCATCATATCTCCAACCAACCTCCGCTCCTAAAAATCCGGCGATCCGCCGCCCAAAACCGCCCCGAAACCACCCCAATCTCCCCTGTTTTCGGCCATTTCGCGCCCCTTTCTCCCTCTCTCCCTTCGTTCTGCCACCACCAAAACCCCACCGCCCTCACTGCCCTCCGGCGTCGAGCCACTTAAGCCCAGCCGCCACCTTTCCCTCTTCCCTCCTCCCTTTCCTCCTCCTCGTGCGTCTCTCTCACCTCCCCTGCTTGTGACTTCATTTGAAAGAAAAAGAAAAGAAATCAGTTTCATTTTGAAACGTGATTTTATCCTACCTCAAACCTAAATTCAGATTGGGCCATTTTATAATTTGGGCTTTTTGGGTGAGTTACAAACTTAATTGTATTTTCAGATTTCTAATTATTAATTTGCATGCTTTAATAAATTTTGATAATATAGTTATTTACTAATAAAAATTGTTTAATATTTTCCAGGTTTAATTATCGATTTTACGGAAATAAAATTATTAGCTTTATTTAACCAAAAACGGATTTTTATAAATATTTTCATGAAAATCGGTTATGAATATAAATATATATATTTCGATTGAAATTCGATTAATAATATTTTCAGTAAATTTCGAAATTATATTTTATTAAAATTCGTTATTTATAAATTCATCACTTATAAAATTTATTATTTATAAAATATCGATTTTAGATTATTTATCGTTTTAATACTAATTCAATAATTTATTATTTTGAAAGAAATTGGATTCGGAGCTCAGGACGAACGAACCAACGAAAATCCCTTAGCAAAGTCGCGGAATTAAGGTAACGGCTATTGCTAGTACCCGCAATTCCCTTATAAATGTGATTATGAAATTACAACGTATGATTGATTTATTAAATGAATGTTTTGACATGTTTTAAGAATTGCGGGAAATGAAATATGATTTTATTGAATAATTTATTATAATATGATTTGATGGAATTATTCCTTATTTTATGATTGATTATAAAATGCTATGATGATTGATTGAATTTCTTATAAAATGTTGTTTATAAGAAACCATGAAAGAAAGGATGTTTGATCTTATGATCCAAAGGAATTATGTTACTTCAACTGAAGTAAAAAGACTAAAATGTAAAATTAAACGAAACATGATAAATGAAAGTGAAATTCCTAGTCCGTTTGGCAGTATATGTTCACAGGTTACGATTCTCGATCATGCATGTACCCATGGGGCATCCGCCCATTGAGCCAAGGCTCTCATGTTTTCGAGCCAAGGCCCCATGTTTATGGACAGCGGTCCATCGTGGAAGACGTTCCACCATGTCATACTTGCCACGACTAGCATGTGCACCCTAAAGTTGAAAATGAATTAAATAAAGGACTTTATAAAATGTTTTACATTATTCTATTCTCCCTGTGTTATTAAATAAAATGAATTGGAATGAATTTACGTTGCTAGAATAGTTCGTTACTGAGTCTTCGGCTCACCGTTATTTTGTTTTCTGTTTTAGGTACCGCTGGGATCGATGGGAACGAGTAGTGGCGAGGATTTCACTTTAATAATTCCCACCTAGTTTATGTTTTAAGTTTTAATAGTGTAATTAAAGACTTTTAGTAATTTATGTACCTTTATTTTAGTAATATAAAAGATTATTATATTAATTTTTGGGATTTAATACCTTATGATTGATGGTTGCCTTGTAATTCCCAAGAGGGAGTTACGGCAGGTAATGCCCCGACCGAATTAGGTTAATTCCGCTGCTAATTATGCTTTAATAATTGAATTAGAGGTCGGGGTGTTACAGTTTGGTATCAAGAGCAAAGGTTCTGGACCATAAGTGCTAAACCTTACGGGTTTTCGCACGAATAGAATTCATTAGGCTTTAAGTAAAGACTTTTAAGGAATGAGTTAAAAAGAATGCTCTAAAATTTTGCTAAATTAAAATGAATATGAGTGTAGGAACGGGATCAAAGGGTTTATTTTATATTATTATTTCGCTTCAACCTGATAAGATATGTTATGCAGAATGTCGACCATCGATGCTATCAACGATGTTACCAACGGAGCTCGCAACGAGCATCATGTTCACGATGATAACGACATCACTCATGAAGAGTATGTCCATGTTAATGGCCACGAGGAAAGGATGGAACGATTGGAAAATGTGAGTTCAATGTTGGCCGAATTAGTCCATGATTATCGGAAAAAGAAAGATGTTAGTGGAAACGAGAGCGCAACGATGTTCAAGAACTTTTCGTCACTCAACCCACCATCCTATGATGGCAAGCCTGATCCAGTTGAGTTCGAGGATTGAATAAGTCGCATTGATCAGTTGTTTGAAACCCTGCAGTGCCCTGAGAAATGGAGAGTTGATTTCGCAGTGTTCTACTTGTCAGGCCAAGCAGGATTATGGTGGAAAGTTAACAAGGAACGAAAGAATGGGCCTGGATTTGGTTGGAACGAACTCCAGAAGTTAATGAGAGACAAGTTTTATCCACAATCCTTAAGGAAACAAAAGGAAGATGAATTTCTCCACCTGCAACAAGGAACAATGAGCGTGTTGGAATACGCAAATAAGTTTATGGAGTTGTCAAGGTTTGCACCAGACTTGGTGTCGACAGAGCAGTCCAGGATGAACCGTTTCGAACGAGGTCTGCACCTTAAGTACCAGGATAGGTTGTCCACTCAGAGGTTTACTTCATACCAGGATATGGTTGATATTGCAGCTAATGTGGAGCGAGTGGTACTACTTCGAGAAGCGAAGAATGTTGGGTATAAAAGGCGAAATGATAACCAAAGCCAAGGAGGAGCAAAGAAGCCCAACCAAAGTTACCAGGGAAATCAAAGGAGGAATGATGGTAATCAAGGAAATAATAGGGGACAAGGATTTCAAGGAAGGAACAATCGGTAGCAAGGATGTGCCAAATGTGGAAAAAGGAGTCATGTTGAGAGTGAATGTCGTGTTGGCACGAATGCTTGCTATCGATGTGGAAGCCATGATCATTACGTCAGAGATTGCCCAAATCAAGTGACGCCAACCATGAGAGGACCAGTTCCAACTAACAACGATCGTGGTCGGAACAACAACGCCTCAGGTTCAAACCGCAACCCACCTCGACCACCGCCAACTGGAAGAGTTTTTGTGATGAGACAAGATGAAGCAGATGAGGATGATAATGTTATCACCGGTACCTTTTCTATCCATTCGTTACCTGCCCATGTTCTTTTTGATTCCGGAGCTTCACATTCCTTTATTTCACCATTGTTTGCTGAATGTTTAAGTTTGAAACCATGTTGTGACTTTCATGCTATGAGTGTTTCCCTTCCTAGTGGAGAAATAGTGAAATGTAGAACCATGTATAGAGATTGTCCCATTGTAATAGAAAAAGTAGAGTTTCTAGCAGACTTAGTAGCTTTTGACCTATCTGAATTTGATGTAATCTTGGGAATGAATTGGTTGACTAAGTATGAAGCTAATCTTAATTGTTCGAGGCAAAGTGTGACCCTTAGAACACCAAATGGAGAGATAGTTTCATTCCATAAGTTAGTAAGGAAACCAACGATTCAAATTGTCCATGCTTTGAGAGCACGTAAAATGATTGAGAGTGGTTTATCTGGTTACCTATGTAGTGTTGTTGACCTAAATACCCCTGTACCTTCCATTACTGACGTACCTGTTGTTTGTGAATACCCACATGTTTTTCCAGAAGAAATACCTAGTATGCCCCCACCAAGAGAATTAGATTTCAGCATTGAATTAATTCCAGGATCTACCCCTATTTCTAAGGCACCATATAGAATGGCACCAGCTTACAAGAATTAAAGAAACAATTAGATGAGTTACTTGAAAAAGGATATGTTCGACCTAGTGTTTCACCTTGGGGAGCCCCTGTCTTGTTTGTGAAGAAAAAGGACGAAACTATGAGGTTATGCATAGATTATCGAGAGTTAAACAAGATTACCATTAAGAATAAGTATCCTTTACCCCGTATTGATGATTTGTTTGACCAACTTCGAGGTGCAAAAGTGTTTTCTAAGATTGATTTGAGGTCAGGTTACCATCAACTTCGAATTAAACCTGAGGATATTCCAAAGACAGCCTTTAGAACTAGATATGGTCACTATGAGTTTGTTGTGATGCCTTTTGGGTTAACCAATGCGCCAGCTGTATTTATGGATTTGATGAACCGTATTTTTAAACCATACCTTGATAAGTTTGTAGTTGTTTTCATTGATGATATTTTGGTATATTCTAGGAGTAATGAGGTGCACGAGGAGCATCTGAGAAAAGTGTTAGATATGTTGATTGAAAACCAGTTATATGCTAAGTTGTCGAAATGTGAATTCTGGCTTAAGGAAATATCATTTTTAGGTCATATTATCTCTTAGAAAGGTGTATCTGTTGATCCTGAGAAAATAAAAGCAATTGTGGAATGGCCTAGACCAACTAATGTACCTGAAGTAAGGAGTTTTATGGGTTTAGCTGGGTACTATCGAAGATTCGTTCAAGATTTTTCTAAGGTTGCCTTACCTATAACCCAATTAGTTAGAAAGAATACCAAATTTGTGTGGAATGATGATTGTGAATGTGCATTTCAAGAACTTAAGAAACGTCTCACCACTGCCCCTATTCTTACCCTTCCATCTGGAACTGACGGATTTGTAATCTATAGTGATGCTTCCAAGAATGGGTTAGGATGTGTCTTAATGCAAAACGGAAAAGTTATAGCTTATGCTTCACGCCAACTCAAAGTTCATGAACAAAATTACCCTACCCATGACCTCGAACTTGCAGCTGTTCTTTTCGCCCTCAAAATTTGGAGACATTATTTGTATGGAGTTTCGTGTCAAATTTTCACTGACCATAAGAGTCTTAAGTACATTTTCACCCAAAAAGAACTCAACATGAGACAACGTAGGTGGTTAGAACTTCTTAAAGATTACGATCTTGATATTCAATATCATCCCGGAAAGGCTAACGTTGTTGCAGATGCATTAAGTCGGAAGTCTCACCTAAATTCTATCCTAACTTTTTCCCGAGCCAACCAATATGATCTACAAAAGATGGAAATTGAGTTTATCATGAAAGGAAATCCTTGTTTGAATGTGTTGGTAATGAAGCCTACTTTGATTGATGAGATTAAGGAAGCGCAATGTAAGGACTCACAATTAGAAAGAATAAGGAGTGAAGTGGAAAATGGGAAGTCACCTGGTTTTGTCGTTCAAGAAGATGGTACGTTAAGGTTTCAGGGAAGATTATGTGTACCTAATGATGAGAAGTTGAAAAAGAGAATTTTAGAAGAAGCTCATAGTTCACCATACTCTATTCACCCTGGAGGAAATAAGATGTATAAGGATTTAAGGCAAGTGTATTGGTGGAGAAACATGAAGCAAGAAGTGGCAGAGTATGTGGCTAAATGTTTGACGTGTCCGAGAATCAAGATCGAGCATCAACGACCAACAGGTTTGTTGCAACCTCTGGATGTGCCAGAATGGAAATGGGATTCAGTTTCAATGGATTTTATCATAGGTTTACCAAGATCAACCAAGGGAATGAATGCTATTTGGGTTATTGTTGATCGATTAACGAAGTCAGCGCATTTCTTAGCAATGAAGAGCAATTCGAGTTTAGATCAACTTGCCGAACTATATGTGAACACTATTGTGCGATTGCATGGAGTGCCTAGTTCAATTGTTTCTGATCGTGATACGAGGTATCAATCAACCTATTGGAAAGAATTGCAGAAAGCTCTTGGGACGAAACTTAACTTCAGTACTGCATTTCATCCAACGACTGATGGACAAACAGAACGCACTAACCAAATTGTTGAGGATATGTTGAGAGCTTGTGTTTTAGATTTTCAAGGAACTTGGGAAAAGTTTCTACCTATGGTTGAATTTTCGTACAACAACAGTTATCAGGCCACCATTGGTATGGCACCGTACGAAGCACTTTATGGAAGGAAATGTCGAACACCATTATGTTGGAGTGATATCGACCAGAATTGATTCAAGAAACTACTGACAAGATTCGTTTAATCCAATCAAGAATGATGGCAGCGCAAAGTAGGCAAAAGAGTTATGCAGACCAACGAAGAAGACCTCTAGAGTTTGAGGTTGGAGATCACGTGTTCTTGAAAATTTCGCCAACAAAAGGAATAATGAGATTTGGTCAAACAGGAAAGTTGAGCCCAAGATACATCGGGCCATATGAGATACTAGAAAGAGTAGGTGCAGTAGCATATCGACTAGCTTTACCAACCGACTTGGAGAAGGTGCATAATGTGTTCCACGTGTCGATGTTAAGAAAATATGTTCCTGATCCTAGCCATGTGATTACGCACGAACCCTTGTTATTGCGAAACGATTTGACCTACGAGGAGAAACCAATTGAAATTCTAGAACGAAGAGAGAAACGACTTAGAAGCAAAGTAATTCCAATGGTTAAAGACTTGTGGGCCAATCACTTGACATCTGAAGCCACATGGGAAGTCGAAGCGCAAATGAGATCGAAATATCCCCAGTTATTCGTTTAGAAACGATAAGATGTATGAATTTTAATATGCTACTTGAATGATTATGTTATTCCGCCATGTTTGTATAGCGAATAAAATGATTAAGTATGAATTATATGACTCTATGAATGGCTAGTTCAACTGAGATCCAGTTTCGAGGACGAAACTTTTTCTAAGGGGGTAAGAATGTAATACCCCGAAATTTTAAATTCGATTTATTAAAATTGAAAATATTTATTAACTTAATTTCATTTTAATTAAATTACGAATAATCGAATTTCGATATTTTAATCGTTTTTACGAATTATTTTAAACGATAAATTTATAAACTGAAATTATTTATTTTCGTTAACGATAATTTATTTATTTTTAAGGAATTATTTTAATTAAACATTTTATTACAAATTCTGAATTTTTGCCAAATATTGTGAAATTAATATTAAAAAAAAAAAAAAAATGAAAATGTCAGCTTTATTTTCTTGCTCCCCACACTCAAACCAGGAAGTCAATACTTCCTTCCTTCCCTCAAAATTCTGTCCAAGTTCACTCCTTGGAGCCCAAGGAATACACCTTGTTCTTCACTCTACTTACAAAATCAGAATTTTTGGATGGAATTTCAACAACAAACCAAGCACAATTTCAATTTCAATTTTCTGTGATTCAAACCCACCACCATCAACCACCGTCTGCCACCACCGCAGCCACCACCGTGCACCACCATTCTCACAACCACCTCAACCCCCCCTGACCACCGTCGCCCCAGCACCACCGCACACTCCACCCCTCGTCCCTGCTCTTCTCCTTCGACACTCCCCTGTTCCCCCTCCCTTTTCTCTTCGCAGCACAACCGCCGACAACCACCACTATCTCCAGCCACCCTCATCATATCTCCAACCAACCTCTGCTCCTGAAAATCCGGCGATCCGCCGCCCAAAACCGCCCCGAAACCACCCCAATCTCCCCTGTTTTCGGCCACTTCGCGCCCCTTTCTCCCTCTCTCCCTTCGTTCTGCCACCACCAAAACCCCACCGCCCTCACCGCCCTCCGGCGTCGAGCCACTTAAGCCCAGCCGCCACCTTTCCCTCTTCCCTCCTTCCTTTCCTCCTCCTCGTGCGTCTCTCTCCCCTCCCCTGCTTGTGACTTCATTTGAAAGAAAAAGAAAAGAAATAAGTTTCATTTTGAAACGTGATTTTATCCTCCCTCAAACCTAAATTCAGATTGGGCCATTTTATAATTTGGGCTTTTTGGGTGAGTTACAAACTTAATTGTATTTTCAGATTTCTAATTATTAATTTGCATGCTTTAATAAATTTTGATAATATAGTTATTTACTAATAAAAATTGTTTAATATTTTTCAGGTTTAATTATCGATTTTACGGAAATAAAATTATTAGCTTTATTTAACAAAAAATGGAATTTATAAATATTTTCATGAAAATCGGTTATGAATATAAATATATATATTTCGATTGAAATTCGATTAATAATATTTCAGTAAATTTCGAAATTATATTTTATTAAAATTCGTTATTTATAAATTCATCACTTATAAAATTTATTATTTATAAAATATCGATTTTAGATTATTTATCGTTTTAATACTAATTCAATAATTTATTATTTTGAAAGAAATTGGATTCGGAGCTCAGGACGAACGAACCAACGAAAATCCCTTAGCAAAGTCGCGGAATTAAGGTAACGGCTATTGCTAGTACCCGCAATTCCCTTATAAATGTGATTATGAAATTACAACGTATGATTGATTTATTAAATGAATGTTTTGACATGTTTTAAGAATTGCGGGAAATGAAATATGATTTTATTGAATAATTTATTATAATATGATTTGATGGAATTATTCCTTATTTTATGATTGATTATAAAATGCTATGATGATTGATTGAATTTCTTATAAAATGTTGTTTATAAGAAACCATGAAAGAAAGGATGTTTGATCTTATGATCCAAAGGAATTATGTTACTTCAACTGAAGTAAAAAGACTAAAATGTAAAATTAAACGAAACATGATAAATGAAAGTGAAATTCCTAGTCCGTTTGGCAGTATATGTTCACAGGTTACGATTCTCGGTCATGCATGTACCCATGGGGCATCCGCCCATTGAGCCAAGGCTCTCATGTTTTCGGGCCAAGGCCCCATGTTTATGGACAGCGGTCCATCGTGGAAGACGTTCCACCATGTCATACTTGCCACGACTAGCATGTGCACCCTAAAGTTGAAAATGAATTAAATAAAGGACTTTATAAAATGTTTTACATTATTCTATTCTCCCTGTGTTATTAAATAAAATGAATTGAAATGAATTTACGTTGCTAGAATAGTTCGTTACTGAGTCTTCGGCTCACCGTTATTTTGTTTTCTGTTTTAGGTACCGCTGGGATCGATGGGAACGAGTAGTGGCGAGGATTTCACTTTAATAATTCCCACCTAGTTTATGTTTTAAGTTTTAATAGTGTAATTAAAGACTTTTAGTAATTTATGTACCTTTATTTTAGTAATATAAAAGATTATTATATTAATTTTTGGGATTTAATACCTTATGATTGATGGTTGCCTTGTAATTCCCAAGAGGGAGTTACGGCAGGTAATGCCCCCACCGAATTAGGTTAATTCCGCTGCTAATTATGCTTTAATAATTGAATTAGAGGTCGGGGTGTTACAGTTGCACTCCGTGTTGCGTATAAATTATCGTCTGACAATTTATTTATCGTGTCGTACGATACGATCCAACGTCGTACGATACGATTATTCGTTTTTCCCTAGATTACGAATATACGTAATACGATATACGATTCCGATCCAACGTCATATCGTATATTTTATGTTTTTTCGAACTAATTCCCGAAAAGCTATTAAATGAATTTTCGATTCATTTAATCCGACGATTTGTTACATGCCAATGGTTTGACCTTATAAGTTCAGTCAAGAGTAATATGTGAGCCTAATTAGGATTAGAACTCACTGATCGGAAGCATTGCTCCAGCTAGCTGTTCCGATCACTTGATCTCACTGAATTAATTGTCCGTACTTAATCAGAACCTTGGTATTAGACTAATGTGAAGGAAATAATGCCCTTGGTCCAAGTATGCATTCTATGTTAAGTCTAATAAATGCGGTTCAGTATTAATTAACAAGTTAATAATTCAGTGAGATCAAGTGAGCTGAATGCCTAGCTAGAGGCCGCTTCAGTTCAAGTGGAATTAATGATATTAATCCACAGCTTACTCTTGACTGAACCCGTAGGGTCACACAAATAGTACGTAAACGGATCAAGTATCTAATGGCATTAGATACTCTATCTATGGATATTCGGAATCGACGGATCTTGGTTTCAGTGGGAGCTGAGATCGTCACAAGCAAGAAATGAATACTCCGGAAACGATGATATTGCCGGAAACGGAAATATGGATCGTATCGGAAATATAAATATTATCCAAGTAGTAGATGTTGCCGGAAACGGAAACATGGTACGTATCGGAAAATATTATCGGAAATGGAAATATTGCCAGAATCGGAAATATTGCCGGAAACGGAAATATTGCCAGAATCGGAAATATTATCGGAATCGGAAAATAATTCCGGAAACGGAAATATTAAATATTTGTTCGAAACGGAAATTGATTCCGGAATCGGAAATATTAAATATTGTTCGTATCGGAAATGAATTCCGGAACCGGGAATTTAATCGGAAGCGTATCGAACGAATTAGCATCGGACGAGGCCTGCCGGACGAAGGCCCAGCACGAAGCCGGGCCATCGCCCAGCAAGCCAAACGCGCGCCACAAGCCCAGCCAAGGCAGCGCCCAGGCCTACCGCAAGGCAGGCCCAGCGCGCGCCAAGGCCACGGCTGCGTGGGCCTCGCTGCGTGGGCTGCTGCTCGCACGCACGCGCATGGGCGGCCCTTGTGGCTGCCGTTGTGTGTGTGTGAGTTTGTGTTCATGCATGATTCCTAAAACTATTAGAGTTAGTATATGATTAAATTCCTATTCCTAAAAGGATAAATTAATTAATTAGAGTTCTTGTAGGATTCTAAGTTTAATTAATTCATGTCCTACTAGGATTACAATTCCCTTTCCATAACTCTATAAATACGTGCCTAGGGTCACATATTTTAAGAGATTAATTCAAGTATTCAAAGTGAGTTTTAAGAGAAAAATTCAGCCACATTCCTTGCTCAAAAGTGCCGAAAATTCTAGTACCTTAAGGGCGATTCTAGTTGGTCAATCTTAAGGCGGATCCGGACGTGCTGTGGACTATCTACGGAGGGACGACACTTGGAGTCCTAAAGACTTGTTCTTGTTCGGTTCGGGCGCAGCTAGGGAAGGCACGCAACAAAGAGTATGCATCTAAATTATGCTATATGATTATGTGTAAATAATATGTATTCCTGGGTTAATGGTTGTTTCCGCATGATTTATGTAATATCATATGTATCATAACCTAACAGTGGTATCACGACCCCCTTATTATTTTCATAATCTAAATTGCATGAACATGGTTAAATATTACAAATTTGCAAGAATTAAAAAGGGTGATTAATTTTCGTAATAGTTAATTAATTGCAAATTGCGTTTATTTAATTATACGTACGCAGTTTTTCGGCAGTTTCTTCGTTACTCATCCAAATCGAGTAATTTTTGTGTCAATTCCGCATGTAAAAGGCATTCTAAAATTTTGACAAAAATAGTTTTTTTTCTGCCGAACCCAGAATTCTCAAATTCGAAACCTAACTATTACTTTTCGAAGGTTTTAGTTTTTCGAATGCAAAATTTCGTAAATTTAAGATGTTAAATTAAATATTTGCGATTCTTGTTGATAAATCTTGAATTTTTGATTGACCTACTGTATATGTTTAACAAGTTTGAATGCCTAGCCTTGTTAATTATGCAATCTAATTTGTAATTATGATTAATTTGTTGAAAATTAGAATAATTTAGAATTAATTTGATTTTCATAATTAATTATAATTTAATTAGAAACCTATGATTAAAAACCACCATAAAAATTGTAAATTTATGATAAATTTTAAATTTTTATGACCTAGACTTGAATCCATAACAATCGGAAATCAATTGAATAATAAATTTTCGATTTTTTCGCCCTAAAATTATGAAATTAATATTATTTATTAATTTGTCATTAATTTTAAATATAAATTTTAAATTTTTATGCGATTCGTTCATATAACTTGCACGCACAAAGCAATGGACGCTTCGTGTTACCCTTAAGGGGTGTTGTATAGTGCGGGCATGCGACGACGAGCAAGGGAGCTCGTCGCCCGTGCGGCACGAATGCAATGAGCAAGGGCGTGGTGCACGAGCACAAGGCAGCAGCCCTGCCTTGTGTCGTGGGCCACGAGCTATGAACAAATGGGCATGGGCGAAAGGCAAGCCAAGGCAGACGCGTGTGGGCAGCAAGCGAGCTGCGCCACGATGCGCACTGCCTCGCGTAAGCGCGCGCAGCCTCGCGCGCAGCGAGCGCAAGCTCGCGTGCCACGAGCGCTGCGCCCAGCGTTGAACGCGCGCAATTGCTCGCGCACAGCGAGCGATGGCTCGCGCGCACAGCGAGCGATGGCTCGCGCGCACAGCGAGTGATGGCTCGCGCGCA